>NC_053389.1:31127517-31427517 GCF_905171765.1 Bufo bufo | reverse complement strand
GTCACTGCACGTAAGACCAGAGGTGGTCATGCAGAAAGCAAACGATGGGCAGTGTTGTTTACATGCTTAAGTGTACGTGCTATACACATTGAAGCAATAGAATCCATGGACGCTTCTAGCTTCATCAATGCTTTAAGACGATTCCTCGCCATCAGAGGACCAGTAAAGCAAATAAGATCTGACTGTGGAACCAACTTCATAGGAGCCTGTCGAGAGTTGCAAATTGACTCTAAACCAGTTCAAGACTACTTAGCCAGAAATGGTTGTACATGGATCTTTAACCCCCCACATGCCTCTCATATGGGCGGTTCATGGGAAAGAATGATAGGCATCACCCGCAAAATATTGGACTGTATGCTGATGGACTCAAACTTCTCAAGGCTCACCCATGAGACTTTGACTACCTTCCTGGCTGAGGTATCCGCTATTGTCAACTCAAGACCTCTTGTACCTGTATCTATGGATCCAGAATCCCCTGCCATTCTCACTCCAGCAACTCTTCCCACTCAGAAGTTTGGATCTGTTCCTAATCCACCTGAAGAGTCTTCTTCTAGTAACATATATCTGAAACAGTGGAAGCACGTTCAACATCTGGCCAACTGTTTCTGGAGCAGGTGGATAAAAGAGTACTTAACGCTTTTGCAAGCACGTAGAAAGTGGCAACAGGTCAAGCCAAACTTACAGATAGGAGATCTTGTACTCATGAAAGACCAGAACGTGGAAAGAAACTCTTGGCCCATGGGACTCATCTCAAAAGTCTTCATCAGTGAAGATGGCAAAGTTCGCAAGGTGGAAGTGACTATCGCAAAACAAGGCCATCCCAAATCCTTTATCAGGCCTGCATCTGAGATTGTTCTCCTCTTACCCGTAGAGGAATGATTCTTTACTTGAGGAACTTTATTCCTGGCAACCAGAAGACTCAAGGCGTTGGACTGTTCCAGTTCACCATTTCCAATATGTTCTTTTTGTTTGTTTTTTGTCTTTCAGGTTCCAACATTTCATGGACATTTTGTAGTTGCATATGTAGTGAAATCCAAGGATTTCAGACGGGGAGTGTGCTGTTCCAGCCTTTATTCTTGTATTCTACAATTGTGTTTGCATTATATTATCATTTACTATGTTGTGTAACGCTGCCACCCTGTGGTTATTCTTATAATACCATTTATAGTGTGTTATGTAATTTCCATTGCATTGCTCTCCTCCCTCTTTTGTGACATCACATCCTCTGTAAGGTCCTTCGTACTTCCTCTTTCTGGCAGACCTTCAACCTGGTGAGAGCTATTCTTTTTGACCTCTAATATCCTCCCTGCATACCCTCATTTCCCTGCATTTGTTTTCAAGGCAAATCAATAAATGATCAAAGCTTCACCATTGTATTCTCCTCACTGGATCATCACATGCAACTGGTGCCTATATCTGGAGATATTAGTGAGTTCAGCTATCTACCATTGCTTGTACAGGGGCTATCACTCACAACCAATCAGGGGATAATCTCTAACGTACATCTGTGGCAGAATAATAGTGGTGTGAGTGTCATGGTTTGAGGCTGCATGAGTGCTGTCGGCTGTGGGCAGCTACAGTTCATTGAGAGAACCATGAATACCAACATGTACTGTGACATACTGAAGCAGAGCATGATCCCCTCCCTGCAGAAACTGGTCTGCAGGGCAGTGTTCCAACATAATGACCCCAAACACATCTCCAAGACGAACACTGCCTTGCTAAAGGTGCTGGCCAAGCATGTCTCCAGACCTAAACCCTATTGAGCATCTATGGGGCATCCTCAAATGGAAGGTGGAGGAGCGTAAGGTCTCTGACATCCACCAGCTCCGTGATGTCATCATAGAGGAGAGGAAGAGGATTCCAGTTGAACCTGTGAAGCTCCCGTGAACTCCATGCCTAAGAGAGTAAAGGCAGTACTGGAAAAATATGGTGGCCTCACAAAGTATTGGCACTTTAGGCGCAATTTGGCCATTTTCACTTAGGGGTGCACTCACTTGTTGCCAGCGGTTTAGACATCAATGGCTGTGTGTTAAGTTATTTTGAGGGCATGCCCAATTTTCACTGTTATGCAAGCTGTGACCACAGAGTGGTGATGTGGCAGCAGCAGGAGGAGACCACAGAGTCGTGATACGGCAGCAGCATGAGGACACTACAGAGTGGTGAAGTAGCAGCAGCATGAGGAGACCACAGAGTGGTCATTCGTCAGCAGCATGAGGAGACCACAGAGTGGTGAAGTGGCAACAGCATGCGGAGACCACAGAGTGGCACAATGACATAGTGTGGAGGTGGCAGCAGCAGCATGGGGATGCCACAGAGTGGTCCAGAGACACAGTTGTGAATTGGCAGCAGCATGAGTAGGCAGCAGCAGCATGAAGAGACCACAGAGTAGTGACATTGCAGCAGCATGAGGAGACCCCAGAGTGGTGATGTGATAGCAGCATGAGGAGACCACAGAGTGGTGATGTGGCAGCAGCATGAGGAGACCACAGAGTAGTGATGTGGCAGCAGCATGAAGAGACCACAGAGTAGTGATGTGGCAGCAGCATGAAGAGACCACAGAGTGGTTATATGGCAGCAGCATGAGGAGATCACAGAGTGGTTATATGGCAGCAGCATGAGAGGACCACAGAGTGGTGATGTGGCAGCAGCATGAGGAGACCACAGAGTGGCACAATGACAGAGTGTGGAGGTGGCAGCAGCAGTATGAGGACACCACAGAGTAGCACAATGACAGAGTGTGGAGGTGGCAGCAGCAGCAGAATGAGGAGGCCACAGAGTGGCCCAGAGACATAGTTGTGAGTTGGCAATAGATTGAGGAGACCACAGAGTGGCAAGGTGACATAGTGTGGAGGTGGCAGAAGCAGCATGAGGAGACCACAGAGTGGCCCAGAGACACAGTTGTGAGTTGGCAACAGCATAAGGAGGCCACACAGTGGCAAGGTGACATAGTGTGGAGGTGGCAGCAGCAGCATGAGGAGACCACAGAGTGGCTCAGAGACAGAGTTGTGAGTTGGCAGCAGCATGAGGAGACCACAGAGTGGCAAAGTGACATAGTGTAGAGGCGGCAACAGCAACCGCATGAGGAGACCACAGAGTGGCCCAGATACACAGTTGTGAGTTGGCATCAGCATGAGGAGGCCACAGAGTGGCAAGGTGACATAATGTGAAAGTGGCAGCAGCAGAAGAAGACCATAGAGTGGCACAATGACATAGCGTGGAGGTGGCAACAGCAGCATGAGGAGACCTGAGTGGTGAGCTGGCAGCAGCATCAGGAGACCACAGAGTGACCCGGTGACAGAGTGGGGAGGTGGGTGGCAATAACAGTACCCGCTGATGATGGTGGGTGTAAGAAGGAGCACTTGGCATCATATGTGTGGCATCAGGCGGGTGACAGCATCAGAATAGTAGCTGAGGCAGGTAGCCAGAAGAAACCGGTCTCTTTTGTCAAAGTGTTGGTGTGGCACCATGGATAATCTAGTCTGATGCATCAGGAATTGGTGGGTGGAAATCCTGGCTGATCCACGCATTATTCATCTTGACAAAGTTCAGTCTCTACACATTTTGGGTGGACAGGTGAGTACTCCTTGCGGTAACTATGGCCCCCGCTGCGCTCTGATGCCACACTGCTGGTCGGTCAGGAAAGCTTGCCACGGGCAAACTCGACCAGTTGCGGACACAAATCCAGTTTGGCTGCCCAGTAGTCCGGGGGATCTTCGACGTGGGGTGACAGGGTGTACTCCAAGTATGCCACAACCTGCTGGTTCTGGTTCTGCTCTACATTTATCTATTGCTGCTGTTGAGTAGATTCTTCAGTAGGCGGGTGAAGAAAACTGCTCATCAGCGACTCTAGACTTAAGTTGCTGCTGATGGAGCTGGTGCTGCTCCTGCCAGCCCCCAGCCCCCACACAGCCATGGCAATGGAACGTGAGTGCAGGGGCCCCGTGGTCAGACCTGCGCGACGATGGGCGATGGCGCACATAGGCAGCGGCCAACTGACTATATAGGATGTCTCGATAATACTTCAGTTTGTCCTCCCTCTCAGCGGGTGTAAAAAAGGACCATTTTGGACCAGTAGCGAGGGTCTAACATGGTTGAGAGCCAGTAGTCATCCCTCTGGCGAATAGTGACAATTCGGCTGTCACTACGCAAGCAAGTGAGCATGCATTAACCACTTCAGCCCCCATAGCTTAAACACCCTTAAAGGGCTTCTGTCACCCCACTAAAGTGATTTTTTTTTTGGGGCTAGTTAAATTAGTTATATAGCGATATATGAAAATATAATTGTGTTACTTACATTGATCCAGCAGTTTATTCAAAACACGAAGTTTTATCATATGCAAATTCGGTCTCTACCAGCAAGTAGGGCGGCTACTTGCTGGTAGCTGCTGCAGAAATCCGCCCCCTCGTCGTGTTGATTGACAGGGCCAGCCGGGATCTCCTCCTCCGGCCAGCCCTGTCGGCATTTCAAAAATCGCGCGCCTGTGTTGATTCGGCGCAGGCGCTCTGAGATGAGGAGGCTCATCTCCTCAGAACTCCCTCAGTGCGCCTGCGCCGATGACGTCTTCTATTTCGGTGATGTCAACACGACGAGGGGGCGGATTTCTGCAGCAGCTACCAGCAAGTAAAAATTGTCCACATAAAGATGGTACCCCTTGCCAAATAAGGATGACACCAAGTCCCAGACTATCTTCCCACTGCTCCCCAGGTAGTCAGGGCAACCGACCGGCTCCAGGGTCTGATCTTTTCCCTCATAGATCCGAAATTTGTGGGTATAGCCTGTGGCCCTTTCACAGAGCTTATACAATTTGACCCCATACCGGGCACGCTTACTTGGGATGTATTGTTTGAAGCCAAGGCGCCCGGTAAAATGTATTAGGGACTCGTCTACGTAGATGTTTTGCTCGGGGGTATACAAATCTGCAAATTTCTGGTTGAAGTGGTCTATGAGGGGCCGAATTTTGTGGAGCCTGTCAAAAGCTGGGTGGCATCTGGGACGAGAGGTGCTGTTGTCGCTAAAGTGCAGGAAACGCAGGATGGTCTCAAAACGTGCCCTGGACATAGCAGCAGAGAACATGGGCATGTGATGAATCGGGTTTGTCGACCAATATGACCGCAATTCATGCTTTTTAGTTAGACCCATGTTGAGGAGAAGGCCCAGAAAAATTTTAAGTTCGGAAACTTGGACTGGTTTCCACCGGAAAGGCTGGGCATAATAGCTTCCCGGGTTGGCGGATATAAATTGTGTGGCATACCGGTTTGTCTCTGCCACGACTAAGTCCAAGAGCTCCGCAGTCAAGAACAGCTCAAAAAATCCCAGGGCCAAACCGATCTGAGCTGTCTCAACTCGAACTCCAGACTGGGCGGTGAAAGGGGGAACTACAGGTGCGGCTGAAGTTGGTGACTGCCAATCAGGGTTTGCCAGCACCTCAGGGACTCTAGGGGCTCTACGGGCCTGTCTGCGCGGTGGCTGCGATGGGGTAACTATTGCACGTGCCACCTTACCAGCTTTAACTGCCCTTCTGGTGCTCGCCACTTCACCATGTTGTACGGCAGTGCTGGTACTAGGTCCAGGGAGGGCTGCGCTGCTGGTGTATGCCTCACCACGTGATCCGAGCGCGCCAGCCCCACTCTGCTGCCCTTGAAACGGATCCTGCACAACCTGTGGTCTACCAAAACGGGGCCTGGTACGCCTGGTGCTATCAGGGACCTCAACCTCCTCGTCCGAACTTTGGGTCAGACTGCCACTGCTCTCTACAGGTTCATATTCTGACCCGCTAGATTCGTCAGATGAGGGTTCCCATTCCTCATCCGACTGGGTCAGAATCTTGTAGGCCTCTTCAGAAGAATACCCCCTGTTTGACATTTGGACTACTAAATTTAGGGGTATTCCCTGAGACTACCCAAGAAAAAAAGCAAGCCTGTCTTACAAAGAGGAGGCTAGCGAAGTACCGGAGGCCGCTGCGGTTGATAAAAATATCAAAACTGATTTTTTTATCGCCGCAGTGCGTGTAAAGTGATTGTGCAGTGATCAAAAAATATAATATTTTTTGTCACTGCGGTGGGGCGGGCGTGGGTGAACGCACGTGTGGGCGACCGATCAGGCCTGATCGGGCAAACACTGCGTTTTGGGTGGAGGGCGAGCTAAGGTGACACTAATACAATTATAGATCTGACCGTGATCAGTTTTGATCACCTACAGATACTATAAAAGTACAAATGCTGATTAGCGATACGCTAATCAGCGAATCAGTGACTGCGGTGCGGTGGGCTGGGCGCTAACCGATGGCTAACTACCTAACCAAGGGGCCTAAACTATCCTAAAACCTAACAGCCAATACTAGTGGAAAAAAAAAGTGACAGTTTACACTGATCACTTTTTGTCTTTCACTAAGTGATTGACAGGGGCGATCAAAGGGGTGATCAGAGGGTTAATTGGGGTGCAGGGGGTGATCTGGGGCTAAAGTGTAGTGTTGGTGCTACTCACTGTGAAGCCTGCTCCTCTGCTGGATCCAACCGACGAAAAGGACCAGAGAGGAGCAGACAAGCCATATAACAGATAATATTTACTAATATGATCTGTTATATGGCTTGTGATTCGTTTTTTTGAAAATCGCCAGCCTGCCAGCCAATGATCGTTGCTGGCAGGCTGGTGACGAACTTGTCCTCTAACTTTTGCCGGCCCGCGATGCGCATGCGCGGGCCGGCTTTGAGCGAAATCTCGCGTCTCGTGAGATGACGCGTATATGCGTGACTCTACGCAGCGCTGCCGCCTCCGGAACGCGATCCTGCGTTAGGCGGTCCGGAGGTGGTTAAACATAGAAACATAGAATGTGTCGGCAGATAAGAACCATTTGGCCCATCTAGTCTGCCCAATATACTGAGTACTATGGATAGCCCCTGGCCCTATCTTATATGAAGGATGGCCTTATGCCTATCCAATGCATGCTTAAACTCCTTCACTGTATTTGCAGCTACCACTTCTGCAGGAAGGCTATTCCATGCATCCAATACTCTCTCAGTAAAGTAATACTTCCTGATATTACTTTTAAACCTTTGCCCCTCTAATTTAAAACGATATCCTCTTGTAGCAGTTTTTCTTCTTTTAAATATTCTCTCCTCTTTTACCTTGTTGATTCCCTTTATGTATTTAGCAGTTTCTATCATATCCCCTCTGTCTCTTCTTTCTTCCAAGCTATACATGTTAAGGTCCTTTAATCTTTCCTGGTAAGTTTTATCCTGCAATCCATGTACCAGTTTAGTAGCTCTTCTCTGAACTCTCTCCAAAGTATCAATATCCTTCTGGAGATATGGTCTCCAGTACTGAGCACAATACTCCAAATGAGGTCTCACTAGTGCTCTGTAGAGCGGCATGAGCGCCTCCCTCTTTCTACTGGTAATGCCTCTCCCTATACACCCAAGCATTCTGCTAGCATTTCCTGCTGCTCTATGACATTGTCTGCCTACCTTTAAGTCTTCTGAAATAATGACCCCTAAATCCCTTTCCTCAGATACTGAGGTTAGAACTGTATCACTGATTTTATATTCTGCTCTTGGGTTTTTACGCCCCAGGTGCATTATTTTGCACTTATCCACATTAAATTTTAGTTGCCAGATTTTTGACCATTCCTCTAGTTTTCCTAAATCCTTTTCCATTTGGTGTATCCCTCCAGGAACATCAACCCTGTTACAAATCTTAGTGTCACCAGCAAAAAGACACCCCTTACCATCGAGGCCTTCTGCAATTTCGCTGATAAAGATATTAAACAATATGGGTCCCAGAACAGATCCCTGAGGTACCCCACTGGTAACAAGACTTTGGTCTGAATATACTCAACCCTCTGTTGCCTGTCCCTCAGCCACTGCCTAATCCATTCAACAATATGGGAGTCCAAGCCCAAAGACTGCAATTTATTGATAAGCCTTCTGTGTGGGACAGTATCGAAAGCCTTACTGAAGTCTAGATAAGCGATGTCTACTGCACCTCCGCCATCTATTGTTTTAGTCACCCAATCAAAAAAATCAATAAGATTAGTTTGACATGATCTCCCTGAAGTAAACCCATACTGTTTTTCATCTTTCAATCCATGGGATTTTAGATGTTCCACAATCCTCTCCTTAAGTATGGTTTCCATTAATTTCCCCACTATTGATGTCAGGCTTACTGGCCTATAGTTGCCCGATTCCTCCCTACTACCTTTCTTGTGAATCGGCACAACATTTGCTAATTTCCAATCTTCTGGGACGACTCCTGTTGCAAGTGATTGGTTAAATAAATCTGTTAATGGTTTTGCTAGTTCACCGCTGAGCTCTTTTAATAGCTTTGGGTGTATCCCATCAGGCCTCTGTGACTTATTTGTATTGATTTTAGACAGCTGACTTAGAACCTCTTCCTCTGTATAGACACATGCATCAAAAGATTCTTTAGTCTTCTTTCCTAACTGAGGTCCTTTTCCTTCATTTTCCTTCGTAAAGACTGAACAGAAGTATTCATTGAGGCAGTCAGCTAGTTCTTTATCTTCTTCCATATACCTTCCTTCTTTTGTTTTTAATTTTGTAATTCCTTTTGTTACATTTATGTATCTGAAGAATGCCTTATCGCCTTTTTTCCCTGACTGAGCTAATTTCTCTTCTGCCTGTGCTTTAGAAGCTCTTATAACTTGTTTGGCCTCTCTCTGCCTAATCTTGTAAATTAGCCTGTCATCCTCGTTTTTTTTTGTATAATTCCTAAATGCTATCTTTTTGTTTTTAATGATTTTGGCCACTTCTGCTGAGTACCACAGTGGTCTTTTCCTTTTTTTGATTTTACTGACAAGCCTAATGCAATTTTCTGTTGCCTTCAATAGTGCCTCTTTTAAGTAGTCCCATTTCTCCTGGACTCCAATGAAACTGTTCCAATCTGATAGGGACTCGTATACCACTAATCTAATTTTAGAAAAGTCAGTTTTTCTAAAATCTAAAACTTTTGTTTTTGTGTGGTGTGACTCAGTCACTGTACTTATAGTAAACCACACTGACTGGTGATCACTAGATCCCAAGCTTTCCCCTACAATAATATCATATACCAAATTCCCATTTGTGAATACTAAATCTAAAATGGCCTCCTTGAGGGTTGGCTCCTAAACTACTTGCTGTAGAGATAATCCCAGTAGGGAATTTAGAATATCTGTACTCCTGGCAGAACTAGCTATTTTGGTTTTCTAGTTTACATCAGGAAGATTGAAGTCTCCCATAATGTTAACTTCCCCCTTCAATGTCATTTTAGCTATTTCCTCAACTAGTAGATCATCTAATTCTTTGACTTGGCTAGGTGGTCTATATATCACATCTACACGAGTTACCTTATGATTATCAAGCTGCAAGGTAACCCAAACTGACTCTAAATTGTTCTCGCTAACTTGTATCAAATTAGATTTTACGCTGTCTTTCACATACAGGGCCACCCCTCCCCCTTCTTGCCTTCTCTGTCTTTCCTATATAGAGAGAACCCTGGTATTGATATATCCCAGTCATTACTCCCCTTGAACCACGTCTCAGTAACAGCCACTACATCTATATTCTCAGATGCCATTATAGCCTCAAGTTCATTGATCTTATTCCCTAAACTGCGAGCATTTGTAGATAAGAATCTGAGCTTGTCATTTCATAACCTTTGTGCTACTGGCATCTTCTAGCATTGTTCCGGGGGGCAGTCGGACTGCTGTATTATCACTCTTTTGCCCCCCTTTCCTAGTTTAAATGCTCCTTAGCAAATATTTGGAACTGTTCACCGAGGACATTCGTTCCTTTGAGAGAAAGATGCAAACCATCTTTCTTGTACAGTTCTTTTCCATTCCAACAAGAGCTAACATGAGACACAAAACCAAACCCTTGGTTCCGACACTATTCACCAAGCCATACATTGAATTTCTTAATGCGCATCTTCCTGTCACGCTGACGGTTATGCACAGGCAAAACTGCATAGAATGAAACAGTTGATGCAACCTCCCGTATATCCTTTCGAAGTGTGTGAAAAGCTTTTTTCACCTTTGAAACCTCATTGCAAGCCAGATCGTTTGTCCCCGATGGACAATAACATCCACTTCCCTTTCCTGTTTTGCTTGCCTAACAATATTAAGGATCCGTCGTCTATCCCTGCTAGCGGTAGCACCAGGGAGACATCTTACAACACCATTCTCCTCAAACTTCACAACTCTTATGATGGAATCGCCCACCAACAGTTGCTTACTATCAGTCCTCACCTTCTCCTTTTTGTCTTTGGCCATTTGTGCAAGTGGCTCGGAGGGAATCCCTGCCTCCATCTCCACTGCATACTGCCACGGTGTGTCTGGGTCTTCTGCCTCGTCTTCCTCATCGCCCTGTAGCTCCTATGGCTGCTCCTCCTCTCCTGTGACCTGTGTAGAAAAAACACCCATTTTTCTACGCATTGCTTGTGCTCGAATGTCCTCCTCCTCCTCTAGTTCAGCCCCCACAGGGCTCATGTGGCCCTTAGATGTAGCCGCCACATCTCCTGTCCCCTGGCCAGACAGATTTAGAAACATCTGTTCTAGGACATGAATAAGTGGAATGACGTTGTTCATCCCGTAGTCCTGGCGACTGACAAATAAAGGGGCCTCCTCAAAGGGCCCGAGCAAACGGCAGGTGTCACGGGCTAACATCGAAGTTACACAGTGGAGTGCCTCTGTCCGCCTGTATCATCAAGAAATCATTTATGGCCTTTCTCTGGTCATATAGTCCAACATTTGGAGGGTGGAATTCCAATGGGTGGAAACATTGCATATAAGCCTATGTTGGGGGATGCCATTCCCCCTCTGAAGCTCAAGGAGGGTGTGCTTTGCGGTGTACGAGTGGCTGAAGTGCATACAAAGTTTCCTGGCCATTTTTAGGATGTCTTGCAGATGGGCGGAAGACTTCAGGAACTGCTTTACAACCAGATTAAACACGTGTGCCATGCAGTGCACATAGCTCAGCCGTCCTTGACGCAGCACAGACACCATGTTCTTCCTGTTGTCGGTCACCATGGTTCCGATTTTGAGCTGTCGAGGAGAAAGCCAGGATTTGATCTTTTGATGAAGGATGCAGAGCAGTCGGGAACAACGGCGTGAGAACGTGGAGTCGAAAGCGGCGTTACCTGGCCAAGTTGCTGGTTTGGCTGGGCAGGAACCACATTTACCCAGTGGGCCATAAAGGACATGTATTGTCCCTGACCGTAGTTACTAGAGATGAGCGAATTTTTTAAAAAATTTGATTCGGCCGTTTCAGCAATTTAAAAAAAAAAAATTGGTTCGATCCGAATTTATTCACGGCGAATCTCTTTAAAAAAACAGCTATTTCCTGGCTGCAGAGAGCCTTTATAGTGGTGTAGAACACTGTGCTTTGCAATAACACGCATAGGGAGTCTGCTGTGGTAGTGAAATAATACTGTGAGTCAGTATGACATGCAGATGACAGGCGTCGCTCTTAGAATCACTGCACACTTAAGTTATTTGGACAGTTTTGGCCCCGTGACTGCCCAAATAAATGAAGTATGAACTCAGCCTTACAGGTCAATGTTAGCACCAAGAAGAAGCGCATTCCTTTAACTCCTTTTACACCGTCGTCAGCTGATTCCACATAGATGTCTACAAAACCTGTTCTATTAAACGCTTATACAAGAAGAGCCCCCCGAAAGAGTGGAGAGGGTGTCAGCAGTACGTTTGTGTTGACGTCACTGATTATTTTCACCTTCCTCTGATCCGTCAGAACAATAACCCCAAAAAAACGGATCCTGTCTGTTGAGCATCCGACTTCACTCGGTCAGCATTTGGTCAGTAATCCATCAGTATTGCTAATGCCAAAAATAACAGGAGTGGATCCAAAACAGAGATGACACGTGAATGGAATATTTACATGTCTTCTGTGTTTTGTACCCACTTATTTAAAATAGGCCTTAGTATGTGCAGGTCTCACAGCCGCTGTAACAGAACGGTAAGAAGCATTATAACATGTAGTAAGCACTGCAGGGATCATGTTTAAGACATGTAAGACGTCCAGGGGGTCTGAACATTGTGGACAAGGTCTGAGATGAGAGTCGTCCATGTGTTTAATACTGGATGTTATTGATTGCCAGCTCCGTGATAAATCCCAGCACTCGGATTAGGTAGTTCTCAGGGTTGGACTGGCCCATAGGAATACAGGGTAATCCTCCGGTTGGCCCCTGAGCAAGGTTGGCCCCTAGTCTCCCACCCCCTGCACAAGTGGCACATAACACATTAGACTTACTGCACTACATATATATATTCAAATTACAGCATCTCAACCAGTCTAGGTTCATATAAAAAACATATTAGATTATTTATTATATTTGAATGTATCCGTACAGTAGGCCCCCATAATAAATTTTACTGGTGGGCCCTAGGTACCCCAATCCAACACTGCTAGTCCTTACTGAGGAACTTTTCCTTTGCAATGCGCATATGCCATAGATGCCGTCACCTTGAGGAGCTGGGTTGCTGATAAGTGGATTCTAAAGTGTCTGAAGAAATGCGAGTAAAGACATTGGAATAAATTGTCCACTTCCTACAACATGACCTCGTCCTTTGATTTATGAATATCATTCAATAAAGTCTTGAAGTCCTCTGCATGGATGGCATAAGAAAGGTCCATGCGAGGTTCGACGGCCACAGAGAAAACAAGCTCTGTGGCCGACACTGATCGAGACACGTCATACCCGGTCCACATCTCTGCTAGCCACGTAAGGTCCTGATAACTAATCACCAGCTTACCGAAACAGCCAGTGGATCTCTGTACTTTCCTTTGAGTCAAGGTAAACATGAAAATTTGGCTTTTAGGTTCAGCTCTGAGCCCACTTCACTGGCAAGACCCTTCTGCTTCTCGGCAGCTATGTGGGCAGACAGGTGCTCAGGATACTCTTTCAGTCTGATGTATGAGAGATTATACATCGGTGTCACACTGTACAGAGTCAATTGTTTTAGAAGGAGCAGAGCAGCCTGTGCTGGATCCAGAGTTTCCTCCAAGGGGGTGCACTGCGGGATTTTTCTTTTAGACAAGCGTCGCAATGCAGACCGTTGAAGTGCAGAGGTCAATCTTCTGGGAGGATACCTTGAGCTGTGAAAATGACTGCTCCTTCGTGCCGATGACCTTCTTCTGGCAATAAATATCCTTGCAATAAATGATGTTCCCGCTCACTGACTGTAAACAGAGATCTTGACAGACAAATGTATCAAACTCTGCCGTCATCTTTCTAGGCGCCACGTCTCTAGTCCCCTGACCAGCCAGATTTACCAGCATCTGTTCCAGGAAATGAGGTTGTTCATCCGTAGTCCTGGCGACTGACAAATAATGTGGCTTCCTCCAAAGACCTTTTAATCTTGTCGCCATTTGCGACAGGAAGCCCGCATCCATCGTGAATAATCTATCCAACTTCTCCAAACAAAGACCACCCTGACAGCATCTCCCAAGCAACCATCACATCCCAGCTGCCAGCCAATCATAGCCTGCCTTTCATTCTTTCCAAAGGCTTACATGGGAAATACGAGGAATACCACTGGTGGCTTGAGCACGGCTCGCCGATTGTTGGTGGCTGCAGCAGCGGGTGGGGCGGCAGGGAAGTGTATGCCAGGGTAACCGGGTCCCAGCCACTGCTTCTGGGACGCTCGTATTTACCTTTCTCATCGCCGAGCACCACGGGCTGGACCAGCTGTGAAGGTGCAGGAGCAGATATGTCCAGGGAGGTGTCCTTACAAGGGGTGCTGAGCTGAGCGACTCGCGGGCTGCACGGTGACAGGCTGTGATTCATTACTATGGGGGCAATGGTTGACCTATGTGACCCAGTCACTGCCCCTGCTTTACCTCCCCCAGTCTCCTTGTGGTAGCCTTGCAGGATTTGATGACCTCATTGCTGGACCTGCCTGGTATATGTAGCCTCATGATTTCCGCTCTGTGCACAGATCCCCTGTATATTGTGTATAGGGCATCTGCTGAACTTGGCAGGGGGTGACAGGTGCACCCACAAGCCTACAGGAAGGAGTCCACCTCCTCACGTCTCCTATCACCCCTGGATTCAAAGGATTGTGCACCAGTTATTGATGGGATGGTCTGCTAAAGTTCCCATTTACCCCCAGATGATTGCTGGAATGGGATCTGTAAAGATGATGCCCTAGGCTTATCCAAAATCATAGTTTACACCAAAGGTGCACAGCGGGAGTTTTAAATTATCAGATTATGACGCTCCCAAGGGCCATGATAAAATGTAAAGGTAATTTCAAGTTATCCCCTATAGGCAGGATAGAGGGTAACTATTAGATCATGAGAATGGGGGGTTCTGTACCCCACAGGGGGCCTTGAAATAAATGAAGCATAGTGCGTGTGTTCAACCTGTCAGGCCATTCATTTTGGGGGCCCCTTCAGGGTACCATACCCCGTTCATGATTGGTGGAGGTGCCAGCATTAGGACCCTCACTGATCTAATAATTATGCCCTATCCTGTGCCTAGGGGATAACTTGAAATCACTGGAGTACCCCTTTAAAGGACTTATTCAGGTCTTTAAAATTTATGGCACCAATGCTCAGCCACTGCTAAACGTACAGCCGTGGTTCTATGCAGAGCACCACCGAGTACTCTGACCCCCTCAAGCAGCTGATTGACTGGGATGCTGAGAGTTGGAGCCTCACATGACCTAATATTAAAGGGGTTGTCTCACTTCAGCAAATGACGTTGATCATGTAGAGAGAGTTACTACAAGCCACTTACTAATGTATTGTGATTGTCCATATTTGTCTCATGCAATTCAGCAGGGTCTGATTTGAGGTCTTATTGGGGTCTTATTAACATTGGGGGTCTGATTGGGGCTGTCAGCTGAGGTCTGATTAACATTCGGGGTCTGATTGGTGGTCTGTCCTGAGGTGTAATGAAATATTTTTTTTTTCTTATTGTTCTCCTCTACAACCTAGGTGTGTCTTATAGGTCTCCTTCCTTCCTGCAGAGCGGTGCCCACCTCCAGCCCTGAGCCCAGCTGCCCAGAGCACTGGTCCTGAGCCGCTGGAGTCTTCAGAACTGGAAGTATTTACAGGAATTCACTGTAAGCTATATTATATATATTACTTGTTTTATGTGAGTGTGGGTGCTGGGTGGTTGGAGAAGAGGGTGGGGGGATGGAGAAGGGGGAGGGAGGGGTGGATGGAGGGGTACAGTACTATCTGCAGATTGTAAAAAAATAAAAAAGTAATCTGTAAAATACTATATACTTGTGCCAGAAGTTGTGCTTTTTTTTAATTTTTAGAATAATGATACAGCCATTTTATTTGATACTTTTGAGCTGATTCTTTTTTTTTCTCTGTATATTAAGGGACACTATAGTCACCAGAACCACAACAGCTAAACGTAGTAGTTCTGGTGTCTATAGCGGGTCTCTGCAAGCTTTTTAATGTAAACATTGCCTTTTCAGAAAAAAAAAGGCAGTATTTACATTACTACCAAGGAACACCTCTAGTGGCCACTCATCAGACGGCCACTCATCAGACAGCCACTCATCAGACGGCCACTCATCAGACAGCCACTCATCAGACGGCCACTCGTCAGACGGCCACTCATCAGACGGCCACTCATCAGACAGCCACTCATCAGACGGCCACTCATCAGACAGCCACTCATCAGACGGCCACTCGTCAGACGGCCACTCATAAGACAGCCACTCATCAGACGGCCACTCATCAGACGGCCACTAGAGGTGCTTCCTAGTCCAGTGTTGCACAACATGCAACACTGGCATTCACGCTAAACACTCCTCATAGAAATGCATTGATTGAAACCATCTGTATGAAGCCACGCATGCGCAATAGCCTCCCAATGCTTCCCTATAGGACAGCAGTGGATTGGCTATGATATACTGACACACTGCTCATTCCTGTGCATTGTATTGATGAGGTGATCTGTAATACACTCACAAACTGCACATTCCTGTGACTTATATTGCTGTAGAGCTTGCGATACTCACACACTGCACTTTTCTATGCATTTTATTGCTGAGGTGCTCTGTGATGTACTTGCACATCGCACATTACTGTGAGTTGTATTGCTGTGGAGCTCTGCCATACACGGAGTCTGAGATACGCTTGTGTTGTGGTGGAGGGCGTGACAACATTTATTTTGAACAGAGTGAAGAGAAATTCTGTACTTGTAAGTGTAAGTAATGTGGGCGGCGCGATATATGGGTGGGGCTATGTGTGGGTGTGGCTTGAGGACTGGCGGGGCCCCATAATCTCCTATTGCCCGGGGGCCCCATGAGTTGTCAGTCCGCCCCTCTACACGACAAAAAGGGCTGTAATTTTCGCACTTCACCACACAACAGCTAATAAGCCCTTTTCTTCCCACTAATAAAAGCCAAAAAACGCTTTAGAACATATAACTGCACCGCACAAGGGCAAATAAGACATAGAAATATTTCCTTGTAATAAACCCTGTTAATGGCTGTATCAAACAGCACTTGCACCCCAATAACAAGAACGGTTTGCTGGAATTACAGAGCTGTATAATGGCAATTTGGATCCCCAGTCAGTGCAGCAAGGTGTAATAGGATTGTTCCTATTGCCCAGGCTGTAACCTCCCCTACTGAACCCTGTTCTGCTTCAATACTGTGGAATAATTCCTCCCTATCCGTTCCCTACACTTCTAATGAACTTTCCCTGTCGTTCTATTGAGCAAAATATAAGTTTTAAAGTCTTTCCTAGCACTGTCCCTAGCGCCTGCTGACGTCTCTCCCTGCACTAAGTACACTGGAAAATGGCAGAATCCAAGATGGCTGCCGCTATTTATAGGACTGTGACATCACAGGGCTGGCTGGCTGCTGATTGGCTGCATGCATGCATGTCAATCTGGGTGATCCCTCCTTACCAGAGTTCCCTTCTCCATGTCCTCAGACGTGCAGCGGCCATTTTAGGAAAAAATGTGATTCAATACCACGAAGTGCGAGGAAATTCGGCTTCGGTGCAAATTGAATTTTTCCTGAAATTTGGATTGAATTCCACTTCGTCAGCTTCGATTCGCTCATCTCTAATAATGACCCATATGCAGATTATACCTTGTCCTTCTATAAAATGACCCCTTATACAGAATACACCTTGTCCATGTATATAATGATCTTCTATACAGATTATACCTTGTCCCTCTATATAATGACCTCATACAGATAAAACCGTGTCACACTATATATATAATGACTCCATATACAGATGACACTATTTCCCTTTATATAATGACCACCTACATAAATTACACCTTGTTCCTCTCTATTTTTTTGTCACCTTACATCACAAAAAGTACAACAGCAAGCGATCAAAAAAGCGTTTGCCCACCAAAATAGTACCAATCTAACCGTCACCTCATCCTGCAAAAAATTAGCCCCTACCTGAGACAATCGCCCCAAAAAATAAAAAAACTATGGCTCAGAATATGGAGACACTAGAACATAATTTTTTTTGTTTTAAAAAAGCTGTTATTGTGTAAAACTTACATAAATAAAAAAAAACTATACATATTTGGTATCGCCGCGTTCGTGTCGACCGGCTCTATAAAAATATCACATGACCTAACCCCTCAGATGAACGCCGTAAAAAATAAAAAATAAAAACTGTGCTAAATAAACAATTTTTGTCACCTTACATCACAAAAAGTGTAATAGCAAGCGATCAAAAAGTTATATGCACCCCAAAATAATGCCAATCAAACCGTCATCTCATTCCACAAAAAATCAGACCGTACCTAAGATAATCTCCCAAAAACTGAAAAAATTATGGCTCTCAGACTATGGAAACACTAAAACATGATTTTTTTTGCTTCAAAAATGAAATCATTGTGTAAAACTTACATTAAAAAAAAAAGTATACATATTAGGTATCACCGCGTCCGTATCGACCGGCTCTATAAAAATATCACATGACCTAACCCCTCAGATGAACACCGTAAAAAAATTTAAATAAAAACTGTGCTAAATAAACCATTTTTTGTCACCTTACATCACAAAAAGTGTAATAGCAAGCGATCAAAAAGTCACACGCACCCCAAAATAGTGCCAATAAAACCGTCATCTCATCCCACAAAAATCATACCCTACCCAAGGTAATCGCCCAAAAACTTAAAAAATTATGGCTCTCAGACTATGGAAACACTAAAACATGATTTTGCTTCAAAAAAGAAATCATTGTGTAAAACTTACATAAATAAAAAAAAATATACATATTAGGTATCGCCGCGTCTGTGACAACCTGGTCTATAAAATTATCACATGATCTAACCTGTCAGATAAATGTTGTAAATAACAAAAAATAAAAACTGTGCCAAAACAGCTATTTCTTGTTATCTTGCCTCACAAAAAGTGTAATATAGAGCAACCAAAAATCATATGTACCCTAAACTAATACCAACAATACTGCCACCCTATCCCATAGTTTCTAAAATGGGGCCACTTTTTTGGAGTTTCTACTCTAGAGGTGCATCAGGGGGGCTTCAAATGGGACATGATGTAAAAAAAAACAGTCCAGCAAAATCTGCCTTTCAAAAACCGTATAGCATTCCTTTCCTTCTGCGCCCTGTCGTGTGCCGGTACAGCGGTTTACGACCACATATGGGGTGTTTCTGTAAACTACAGAATCAGGGCCATAAATATTGAGTTTGGTTTGGCTGTTAACCCTTGCTTTGTTACTGGAAAAAAATTATTAAAATGGAAAATCTGCCAAAAAAGTGAAATTCTGAAATTGTATCTCTATTTACCATTAATTCTTGTGGAACACCTAAAGAGTTAACGACGTTTGTAAAATCAGTTTTGAATACCTTGAGGGGTGTAGTTTCTTAGATGGGGGTCACTTTTATGGAGTTTCTACTCTAGGGGTGCATCAGGGGGGCTTCAAATGGGACATGGTGTCAAAAAAAACAGTCCAGCAAAATCTGCCTTCCAAAAACCGTATGGCATTCCTTTCCTTCTGCGCCCTGCCGTGTGCCCGTACAGTAGTTTACAACCACATATGGGGTGTTTCTGTAAACTACAGAATCAGGGCCATAAATATTGAGTTTGGTTTGGCTGTTAACCCTTGCTTTCAATGTAATGTGCGGTCAGTAGACCAAATAATCCCTTTAGAGTTCAGTGAGATGTCGAATATATTAGCTTATCATATATTGAACTATCCACTGTCAATTGTTGCTGCCAACAACTCAGGGATGTAATTCCCATCCACGTTTATTCATGTGTAAACCTATCATGGTGTGTCACCCATGAGCGTACTAGGAGCAATGGAACAGTTTTGCTGTTATGTATCCGATTTAATACAGAAATAGATATGGCTATCACTGCCTTTTCATGGCACTAGGGTATTGGCTGGGTAAGAGTTGATTATTTTTATTGTTTTTTATTTAGTGACCCTCAGTGCACTATGTTACTAGTACGTGGCCACTTATGTACAGTGGACAACACGTCTCAACTGTTCAGAACACTCTTTATATCTAGCACGTAGTGACTTGGAGGTGATTATACCTTTTTGCAACAACTGGCAATGTTTTTCACCAATTTGCAACACTTGTATATTGTCCCTCTTATATTGCTAGTACTGTGTGTTATTAGTTGATTGTCACAAGGTAACTGAGTTTAAAGGGACACTGACAGGCCAAATCAGCATATATAGTTAGATATATCACATTACAGGTCTTATACAGTCTTTTAAAAGCATATAAGTATCCCCCCTGTCCACCTTATAAAGAGCGAAATATAAAGTTTTATAACCTGCTTCTCCGGTCAGCAATCTGATTTGGCCTGTCAGTGTCCCTTTAAAGGTCTCTCCTATATTCCATTAACTATTTACTGTGCCTGATATTCCTAGTCAGCTGAATCTGAGCTTATTCGCTGTTAGCGTTCTGCCATTTGTCAGTATCTATCTAATCTAAAACGCTCCCTATTGCTCCTGCTGATGCTCTCACTGAGATCTGCCTAAAACTTGGCGCTACACTATAGCACCCCTCCCGACATGTTTCGCCACTGGTGTGGCTTCGTCAGGGGAAGTGGGGTCCTTAGCAACAATTGACAGTGGATAGTTCAATATATGATAAGCTAATATATTCCACATCTCACTGAACTCTGAAAGTTTTAACATTAGATGTCCCCTTATAGAATTAGTGAATCACGATTTTAACATGAATGAATAAAGATATACTTTTATATTAGTTAGAGACCCCTAAAGGGATTTTTTGGTCTACTGACCGCACATTACAATGATTATAACATCCCGAGGGTCCCTATTAGGGCGTGTGATTTGACTTAACCCTTGCTTTGTAACTGGAAAAAAATTATTAAAATGGAAAATCTGCCAAAAAAGTGACATTTTGAAATTGTATCTCTATTTTCCATTAATTCTTGTGGAACACCTAAAGGGTTAACAAAGTTTGTAAAATCAGTTTTGAATACCTTGAGGGGTGTAGTTTCTAGAATGGGATCATTTTTGGGTGGTTTCTATTATGTAAGCCTCGCAAAGTGACTTCAAACCTGAACTGGTCCCTAAAAATTGGGTTTTTGAAAATTTCTGAAAAATTTCAAGATTTGCTTCTTAAAGAGGACCTTTCACCGATTCTTACCCTATGAACTAACTATACAGATAGGTAGAGCGGCACCCGGGGATCTCACTGCACTTACTATTATCCCCGGGCGCCACTCCGTTCTCCTGCTATGTCCTCCGGTATCTCCGCTCACTAAGTTATAGTAGGCGGAGATACCAGTCCCTAAGTTATGGTAGGCGGAGTCTGCCCTAGCGCTGGCCAATCGCACCGCAGAGCTCACAGCCTGGGAGGTTATTTTCTCCCAGGCTGTGAGCTCTGCAGTGCGATTGGCCAGCGCTAGGGCAGACTCCGCCTACCATAACTTAGGGAACGGAGATACCGGAGGGCATAGCAGGAGAACGGAGTGGCGCCCGGGGATAATAGTAAGTGCAGAGAGATCCCCGGGTGCCGCTCTACCTATCTGTATAGTTAGTTCATAGGGTAAGAATCGGTGAAAGGTCCTCTTTAACTTCTAAGCCTTATAATATCCCCAAAAAATAAAATATCATTCCCAAAATGATCCAAACATGAAGTAGACATATGGGGAATGTAAAGTAATAACTATTTTTGGAGGTATTACTATGTATTATAGAATAAACACCAATAAATGACTCACACAAGGGAGTGCCCGTGCCAAGCCTGCACGCAAAGTGGAACACCAAAAAAGGGGAAAAGGCTAGCACAAATGGAAATAGGTATAAACTTTATTACAGTCTCAACACGAGACCAATTACAATAAAATACAAGTAAAAAACAGTACTGTGGTGGGTATGGGACACACAGGAGAAAACAGCGGCACCACTAGTATATAAACATATACAAATCAATTTCAATATAGATATCCAGGCTAATGGAATCGTATAAATATAACATGGTGTATACGTAACATAGACGGAATGTCCAGAGCTAAAGGTAAAGTCACAGTTAATTAAAACAGGATGGAGATCCAGAAAACAGCAGTACAAAAATATGTAAAGTGCAAAGTGCAGAAATACAAATTACAGGGATCGCAATTACTGAAACATCCACAATAGAGCTATGACATGAATGCCTGAGTGGTGGACCGGATAATCCCAACGCACGTTTCGCGTAAAGCTTCTTCAGGGGGAAGGTGTGCATTGTGCTGCCCATTCAACTGGCCCACGATGACCAATCCACTTTCCAGGAAACTGTTCATCTAGGAATGCTCGGACCTGACACCCATAATGTGGTGGTGCACCATCACATTATGGGTGTCAGGTCCGAGCATTCCTAGATGAACAGTTTCCTGGAAAGTGGATTGGTCGTCGTGGGCCAGTTGAATGGCCCCCAAGGTCTCCCGATCTGACCCCCTTAGACTTTTATCTTTGGGGTCATCTGAAGGCAATTGTCTATGCTGTGAAGATACGAGATGTGCAGCACCTGAAACTACGGATACTGGAAGCCTGTGCTAGCATTTCTTCTGCGGTGTTGCTATCAGTGTGTGAAGAGTGGGAGAAGAGGGTTGCATTGACAATCCAACACAATGGGCAGCACATTGAACACATTTTATAAGTGGTCAGAAACTTGTAAATAACTCATGAAAGAATAAAGTTACGTTAAAACTAAGCACACCATTGTTTTCTTCTGAAATTCCCAATAAGTTTGATGTGTCACATGACCCTCTTCCTATTGAAAAAACAAAAATTGGATTCAAAATGGCCGACTTCAAAATGGCCGCCATGGTCACCACCCATCTTGAAAAGTTTCCCCCCTCACATATACTAATGTGCCACAAACAGGAAGTTAATACCACCAACCATTCCCATTTTATTAAGGTGTATCCATATAAATGGCCCACCCTGTATATTGACATTGATTTGTATATGTTTATATACTAGTGGTGCCGCTGTTTTCTCCTGTGTGTCCCATACCCACCACAGTACTGTTTTTTACTTTTATTTTATTGTAATTGGTCTTGTGTTGAGACTGTAATAAAGTTTATACCTATTTCCATTTGTGCTAGCCTTTTCCCCTTTTTTGGTGTTCTTCTATGTATTGTAGAAGTAGAGAAATTGAAACTTGGAAATTTGCAATTTTTTAAAATTTTTTGGTCAATTTGGTATTTTTTTATAAATAAAAATGAATTTTTTTTTACTTCATTTTACCAGTGTCATGAAGTACAATGTGTGACGAAAAAACAATCTCAGAATGGCCTGGATAAGTCAAAGCGTTTTAAAGTTATCAGCACTTAAAGTGACACTGGTGAGATTTGCAAAAAATGGCCAAGTCCGTAAGGTGAAATAGGGCCGAGTCCTTAAGGGGTTAAGGCTGTAATGTAACAAAATATGAAAAAAGTCAAGGGGGGTGAATACTTTTGCAAGCACTGTATTTTGCTTATTTTTGTTGACATCAAGAACATTTGTTTTTCCCTCTTGTTCTATCTTCCACAACTTGGGCGTAGATTATGCAGGCTTTCAGCAGTGCTTTAAAGTTTTCATCTGTCCTTCAGTTTTTTATCCTCAAATGATAATGAGATGACTCTAATCTAGAGAAATGCTTCTTTTTACTAATATATAAATGAGGTTTTCGTAGCACCACGGGCGGGGCTGCTCCATTTAGTGTACCTGGGTTTCTCAGAGTCATTACTACGGGCTCCGAAATATCAGGGACTGTCAAACAAGAGGGAGAAGCCTAAATGGTGTTGGTAGTGGAGTGATAGTGCACCAAATGGAGCAGTACTTCCCCCACAGTGCACCGAATACCTTATTTGCATAAAAAAGGATTTCTCATTAGAAATTTTCACAAGAATGATATTGTTATGCTTCGGAGCACCTACCCTACATGGCATCATGCTGACCTTGAAAGTGATTTTGGCGGATTCCCAGTATTAAATTAGACCAGTGCGGCCTCCCCTCTCCCCCCCCCTAATTAAAATCATCCCCCCCCCCATCATTGGTGGCAGCGGAGCGGCAGTTCCGATCGGAGTCCCAGTTTAATCGCTGGGGCTCCGATCGGTTACCATGGCAGCCAAGACGCTATTGCAGTCTTGGCTGCCATGGTTACTTAGCAATAAATAGAAGCATTATACTTACCTGCGAGCTGCGATGTCTGTGACCGGCCGGGAGCTCCTCCTACTGGTAAGTGACAGGTCTGTGCGGCGCATTGCCTATAGGGATTAAACACTTGGTGCCGGGTTCCCCCATAGATATGGCTAATTTGGGGTTCCAGTAATGATCAACTTGCCATCGAGGACCGTTTTAATAAAATGGGTTGTCCTAAGCGTACAAACCGCTTCATCTTACTGAAAACAAGGAACCTATCAGGAAGGGTTACTGAGTAGTGTCGGAACTGCCGCTCCGCTGCCACCAATGATGGGGTGGGGGATGATTTTAATTGGGGGGGGGGAAGAGGGGAGGCCGCACTGGTCTAATTGAATACTGGGAATCCGCAATGGCCACCAATGAATATAGAGGGGGGGGGGGGGGGGCCGCACTGGTCACATTTAATACAGGGGAGGGGGGGCCGCACTGGCCACCAATGAGTTAAATACAGGGGGGGAGGGGGAGGTCTGCCCCCTGCTGCCTGGCAGCACCTGCCAGGCAGCAGGGGGCAGTCATGTACACAGTTCGCAGTATATTCTAACTTGAAGCGTCCCCATCACCATGGGAACGCCTCTGTGTTAGAATATACTGTCGGATCTGAGTTTCACGAAGTTTAATTCGCTATGCGATTATATGACTGCTTTTTTAAAAAAAAAAATAGAATAATTATAATACCTGATAATTATTATAATTATTCTATTTTTAAAAAAAGCTAAGTAATATAAACTAGTAGTAAATAGTAAACTTTCCTATATGATTGCTAGAATTAGCGAAGTTGATGAATAGGTAGCTAAAACGAAGATGCAGAATACTTCGTTAGCTTCGTTTTGTGGAATATGACGAATACATTTGTTATATTCGTTTTGTGGAATATGACGAATACATTCGTCATATTCGCTAATTCTACCAAGCCAACCATAGTAAACCAGGTCCAAGTTGAAATCGCAATTCGATTAATTCAAGTTATAATAATCGAATTTCGATTTTAACTTAGCACTGCTATATTCCATATTAGGCTAGAATTAACGAATATGGAATATAGCAGTGCTATGTTAAAATCAAAATTCGATTATTATAACTTGAAATAATCGAATTGCGATTTCAACGTAATTCTCAAATCCGACAGTACATTCTAGTATATGGAGACGTTCCCATGAGCACGGAAGTCGGCAGAAGCGGCAACGGGCACTGACTGGAGCATCCAGGAATCCAAAGAACAGGTAAGAACAACTTTAGGGAAGTGGGAAAGAAAAAAATATAACAATAAAAAATAAAAAAAATAAAAAATAAAACGAATATTCGAAATATCGAATTTATATCAATATATTCGAAATATTGGTGAATTAGCGAAGTGCCGATATTCGCGAAAAAAAAATCGATATTCGAATATTCGCGCTCAACACTATCCCTGACGATCCTTTGCCTGCTCCTCCTGTACTGCGCATCCTTCCTGGTATATTGACCTCGGCTTCCACCTGACTATTCTTTGCGAACTCCTTTGGTACTTCTCGACTCTCCTGGTATTTATGACCCCGGCTTCTCCTGACCTTTCTTTGCTTATCCCTCTGTACTGCGTTGTCCTCTTGGTTTTGACCCGGTCCGTTCACTATCCGTTATTTGTCTTGTCTGTCCTTCCCGCACATATACTAAGTTAGGGACTGCCGTCCAGTTGTTCCCTGTCATCAGGACTCGCGAGGCAAGTAGGCAGGGCCAGGGGTGAGGGTGGAGCGCAGTGGTCACTATCCTCCCCCCTGTGTGTGTGTGTACGTGACCGTTACAGTAGGGAAAGCATAGGAAGACTGCAGGGACAGTGCAGGTTGAATATAATCGCCATGTACATCTTGTTGAACTGTTGCCGCAATCCTATTTTTTATGTTTATATATAGAATTACTGTGCCTCAGTATTAAAGGGCTGTCTAATATACATGCAGTCTGCATCTTGTTGAACTGCTGACACAATCCCCATTAATCTCTTCGCACGTTCATATTTAATCTATTTCATTTAATGTTTGTGTGTGTCATTAAAAGATATTGACAGTATCCACTATAACAGTGACATCTACAGTACCCCGCCCCTTTAACAGTGACCTCCATAGCAGCCACACCTTTATTAGTGACCTCCACAGTTCCCCGTCTCATTAACAGTAATTTCCACAATAACTCGCCCCTTAACAGTGACCTCTACAGAGCTCTGTTCCCTTAAAATGTGACCTCCACAACACCCCACCCCCTTACCAGTGACCTCTACAGCACCCCGCCCCTTAACACTGACCTCCACAGCGGACCGTCCTCTTAACTGTGACCTCCACAGTTCCCTGTTCCCTTAACAGAGACCTCCACAGTGTCCGCCCCTTTAACAGTGACCTTGAAAGCATCCCGCCCCTTAACAGTGACCTCCGCAGCAGCCTACCCCTAGGGTGGCCAGAGGTCCGGTTTTAGGCCAGACAGTCCATCCGGCGCAGTGCCTGGATGGACACAGGGATGTTCTTTTGAACAGCTCCCTCTCAGACAGCAGCACTGTGCTGTCTGAGCATGAGCTGGATGGAGAAAGTCACCCTCCCTCGATCCCCTACAGAAGTTGATTTTTACCTTCATTTTTTCAATCCCCGTCGGTTGCAGAGTGGGAGGGGGCGTGGCTTAGCAGGACCCGGGGGCGGGTTTTTTAAGTCCATCTTTTGAGGGTGGCCTGAATGGCCACCCTGCCTGTCCCTGAACTGTGACCTCCACAGCACTCCACTCCCTTAACAGTGTCATTCACAGCGCCCTACCCCTTTAAAGCTGACCTACAGCAGTGAAGAAAAATGGCTGGGTTGTTATGGAAACCTGGTGTAAAACTGTGTGTATGTGGAGGTTAACGGCCTGCGAGCTTCTATTGGCTGATAAGGGTCATGTGACCAGGCTTCTATTAGCTAATGCATTTTTTGTGAATATCTCACACAGGGATGTCCTTTTGAACAGCTCACTCTAAGACAGCAGCACTGTGCTGTCTGAGCGTGAGCTGCAGGGAGAAAGTCACCCTCCCTCGATCCCCTGCAGCTGACAGAAGTTGATTTTTACCTTCATTTTTTCAATCCCCGTCGGTTGCAGAGTGGGAGGGGGCGTGGCTTAGCAGGACCCGGGGGCGGTTTTTTTAAGTCCATCTTTTGAGGGTGGCCTGAATGGCCACCCTGCCTGTCCCTGAACTGTGACCTCCACAGCACTCCACTCCCTTAACAGTGTCATTCACAGCGCCCTACCCCTTTAAAGCTGACCTACAGCAGTGAAGAAAAATGGCTGGGTTGTTATGGAAACCTGGTGTAAAACTGTGTGTATGTGGAGACTAAGGGCCTGCAAGCTTCTATTGGCTGATAAGGGTCATGTGACCAGGCTTCTATTGGCTAATGCATTTTTTGGGAATATCTCACGCAGGGATGTCCTTTTGAACAGCTCACTCTCAGACAGCAGCACTGTGCAGTCTGAGAGCGAGCTGTAGGGAGAAAGTCACCCTCCCTCCCACCCCTGCAGATGACAGAAGTTGTTTTTTACCTTAATTTTTTCAATCCCTGTCGGCTGCAGAGTGGGAGGGGGCGTTGCCTAACCGGATTGGGTCATGGCTTAGCGGGACCTGGGTGCAGGGTTTTTAAGTCCGTCTTTTGAGGATGGTGTGAATGGCCACCCTACCTGCCCCCTGAACTGTCACCTCCATAGCACTTAACAATGTCATCCACAGCGCCCTGCTCCTTTAAAGCTGACCTACAGCAGTGAAGAAAAATGGTTGGGTTGTTATGGAAACCTGGTGTAAAACTGTGTGTATGTGGAGACTAAGGACCTGCAAGCTTCTATTGGCTGATAAGGGACATGTGACCGTGTGTATGGCAGTTGGGATATGAAGAGAAAGACCTGCAGGCTTCTATTGGCTAATATAGGTCATGTGATGTGCCATATTAGAATTTTTGGGGAATATCTCAGGAACGGTACGTCCTAGAGAGCTGAGACCCCCACAAGATTTATTTCCAGGTAGCAAGGGATGTGTATAGCAAGTTTCGTTGAAATCGATGGTTGCGTTTTTGAGTGATCGCGTAACATACATACATATATATATATACATCCTTCTTTATATATATAAGATTACTGTGCATCAGTAGTGATGGACGAACATCTGCTGGGACAGTTCGCAAATCATTTTAATGGCAGGCGAAAACCTCCAGGTCATATTTGCAGCCACAAAATACTTACTAGATGTGCACACATAGTCCCACAACATGGACACTGACATACCAGAAGTATTAAGCGAATCTGCGATCTACAAGCATTATTTTTTTATCGGCGAAATTTCTGCAAAGTATTAATCGCAAGAGCACATGCGCTAGGAAGGCGTGGCCTACAGCAACTGGTTGCACCGACTAGAAATTACATGAATGCGATGGTTGGAACCAAGTTCAGCGACGAAGAGACTGTAAGTAATCTTACATTAAAGTAGTGTATTTGATTACATTTCACCTGCATGTCTGAACAATCGCTTTATATCCATAAAGATTGTTATAAAATAAATCACCAGTGCGACCTTCTGCGATTCTAATTTTTCTTAAGTGCACAAAACTTCACATTTTATAAGGTCTCACTAGATATTATTGATTTTTGCACTAAGTATTCCTGTGACATCACAGCCACTATGTTAGTAGCATATTTGTATGGAAAGCAGAGAAATAGATTTGACATGCACATTGCACATCCATTGTCATGCCGCACACTATATCCTGCACACACACTATATACCGCACACACACTATATACCGCACACAAACACACTATATACCACACACACACTATATACCGCACACACACTATATACCGCACACACACTATATACCGCACACACACACTATATACCGCACACACACTATATACCGCACACACACACACTATATACCACACACACACTATATACCGCACACACACTATATACCGCACACACACTATATACCGCACACACACACTATATACCGCACACACACTATATACCGCACACACACACACACTATATACCGCACACACACACTATATACCGCACACACACTATATACCACACACACTATATACCGCACACACACACACTATATACCACACACACACTATATACCGCACACACACTATATACCGCACACACACTATATACCGCACACACACTATATACCGCACACACACACACTATATACCACACACACACTATATACCACACACACACTATATACCGCACACACACACTATATACCGCACACACACACACTATATACCACACACACACTATATACCACATACACACTATATACCGCACACACACTATATACCGCACACACACACTATATACCACACACACACTATATACCGCACACACACTATATACCGCACACACTATATACCGCACACACACACTATATACCACACACACACACGATATAGCGTACACACACACTATATAGCGCACACACACACTATATACTGCACACACACATTATATACCGCACACACACACTATATACCACACACACTATATACCGCACACACACACTATATACCGCACACACACTATATTCCGCACACACACTATATACCGCACACACACTATATACCGCACACACACACACTATATACCACACACACACTATATACCACACACACACTATATACCGCACACACACACTATATACCGCACACACACACACTATATACCACACACACACTATATACCACATACACACTATATACCGCACACACACTATATACCGCACACACACACTATATACCACACACACACTATATACCGCACACACACTATATACCGCACACACTATATACCGCACACACACACTATATACCACACACACACACGATATAGCGTACACACACACTATATAGCGCACACACACACTATATACTGCACACACACATTATATACCGCACACACACACTATATACCACACACACTATATACCGCACACACACACTATATACCGCACACACACTATATTCCGCACACACACACTATATACCGCACACACACACTATATACCGCACACACACACTATATACCGCACACACACTATATACCGCACACACACAGACACACACTATATACCGCATACACACACAGAGTCTATAGATTATATTTTGTGTCCTGTTGGTCAGGACTCAGGAGAAGCTTTCTTTGTCAGACCGCCAGTATTTGCCGGTTCATTTAGAGTTACCTAGGGTGCATCCGGGGGAGGCGAACCAGCTGTACACCCCATACCGTACCGTCACTTCACTAGACAGGTACATCTCTGCTTAGCTGGACAATATCTGATAGCTCAGACCCCACACACATACATTCGTAATACAATCCTATCTTCTAACCGTAACAGTAAGGCCGCATGCACACGGGCGTGTTTTTTCACAACTACGGACCGTAAAGACCCGGGCTGCTGTCCTGAAGAGTGGACGAGCGCACGGCGTCATTGGTTGCTAACTCGCTATGACGCCGTGCGCTTCTTGCCGCCACCAGTGTACAGTAATACACTTGTACAGATCATACAAGTGTATCACAGTACAGTGGTGGTGGCCAGAAGCGCACGTCATCATAGCAACCAATGACGCCGTGCGCTTGTCCACTCTGCAGGACGGGTTTGTATGGTCCGTAGTTGTGAAAAAACACGCCCGTGTGCAGGCGGCCTAAATCTAATATTTTCACTTCAAAGACTTAAATACTTTTTGCAGTTTACTTGAGTAAATTATTTTTAATACTATTATTGTTAAAAATTGGGATTATATGCTTGCATTTTTATCTTGCAGCAGATGTTGGGGCGGGGATACGACCGCATCCGGTTTCACGCCGACAAGCAGCGGATTGTACGGGAGCTGGCCTATGAGATCTGGCGCAAAACAGGTCTCAAACACCGACGTCTGGCCATCATTAAAAAATGGTCAGACATGAAGCGAAGACAGCCCCGGTTTATAAAAAGAATCTGGGACGAAAAATGCCCAGGTAGATGCGTAAATAACTTTTGTATGTTTTGCCAACAGTCTGTAATGTATACAGTGCTAAGCAAAAGTATTCACCCCCCTTGAGTTCGTTCTTTTTTTTGTTGTCTCACATCCTGGAATTAACATGGACTGTTTGAGGATTTCCATCATGTAATTTGTAGAACATGCCCACAACATAGAAGCTTTTTTAAAATTGATTAATTGTAAAGCAAGCAACTAATAGGACAAAATAACAGAAAAGGTCAATGTGCAGAACTATTCACCCCCTAAAGTCAATACTTTGTAGAGCCACCATTTGTGGCAATCACAGCTCCAAGTCGCTTTGGATAAGTCTCTAGGAGCAGTTGCCACATCTTACCACTGGGATTTTTGCCCATTCCTCCTTGCAAAACTGCTCCAGCTCCTTCAGGTTGGATGGTTTGCGCTTGTGAACAGCAATCTTTATGTCTGACCACAGATTTTCTAGGATTGAGATCTGGACTTTGACTAGGCCGTTCTAACACATTTACATGTTTACCCTTGAACCACTCAAGTGTTGCTTTAGCAGTGTGTTTGGGGTCATTGTCCTGCTGGAAGGTGAACCTCCATCCTAGCCTCAGATCACGCACAGAGTGGGACAGGTTTTGCTCAAGAATATCGCTGTCCATGTTTCCCACAACTCTGACCAGTTTCCCAATCACAGCTGCTGAAAAACATCCCCACAGCATGATGCTGCCACCACCATGTTTCATTGTGGGGATGATGTTCTTTGGGTGATGTGATGTTTTGGGTTTGTGCCAGACAAGTGACGGACTGAACCATCACTGTGTCTGCAGTAGAAGCCTGAGGGCTAGCCTCCTTGCTACGGGCTATGGACCCAGGACTATGGATACCCCCACTATGACCTATTTGGGTTAGCGGGAACTATAAACCATGATATTTTGGTTGAGTTTATAGGCCACATCTTTCCTATTCCCCATTAAAGTTGCATGCTGTGAATCCATAAACGTAATAAGGGTTAACTCTGCACTGAGACTCCCAATGAATGTGTTGGTTTATTTGTCCCTTTGTTCTATTGTGTTAATGATGGGATTAAGAAGTAGCCGACTCTGGTGTAGAGAAGTAGATCATCCTATGATACACTCAGGAGATAATCCCATCACATGGGTCTACTCTCGCCCTATTGTTTCATCAAGACACTGTGGAGGGGATGTCTCTTTGCATGCTGTTCATTTTTTATTGAGTTATGCATCATAAAGCTGGCAGCCGCTGCAATTATATATAGATCCCGCCATATTGGAATTTCTTTATATCTAATGTTGTTAAGATTTCTGAGTTGTTTATCTAAAATCTGAACATTCTGTGATCACAGAAGTTCCTATTCCCTCCATTCGGAGAAGGCGATCAGCGGAGGCCGTGGAGGTGGTGGAGGTTAAGGAGAAAGAGGAGGAGGAGGCCGGACCCTCCCAGCCTATTGAGCCACCCCCACCAGATGTGGGAGAAGTGAAGGAGGTAGAGGTGGAAATTGCTGGACCCTCCAGCACTGCCCCATCTCAGGACTCGGAGGAAGAGGAGGCGATCACCAGCCCCCTCCAGGAGGGTAAATATGTGCACATAGCAATATGATTATGCATCCATAACATGTACATAAACATTAAAAAGGCCAACAATGAGGCGACAACATACACTATAGTAATACAAAAAAAGAACACTGGACAATAACTCTTTAATCTACAGTCGTGGCCAGAAGTTTTGAGAATTACATAAATATTGGAAATTGGAAAAGTTGCTGCTTAAGTTTTTATAATAGCAATTTGCATATACTCCAGAATGTTATAAAGAGTGATCAGATGAATTGCGTAGTCCTTCTTTGCCATGAAAATTAACTTAATCCCAAAAAAAAACTTTCCACTGCATTTCTTTGCTGTCATTAAAGGACCTGCTAAGATCATTTCAGTAATCGTCTTGTTAACTCAGGTGAGAATGTTGACGAGCACAAGGCTGGAGATCATTATGTCAGGCTGATTGGGTTAAAATGGCAGACTTGACATGTTAAAAGGAGGGTGATGCTTGAAATCATTGTTCTTCCATTGTTAACCATGGTGACCTGCAAAGAAACGCGTGCAGCCATCATTCTGTTGCATAAAAATGGCTTCACAGGCAAGGATATTGTGGCTACTAAATTACACCTCAATCAACAATTTATAGGATCATCAAGAACTTCAAGGAAAGAGGTTCAATTCTTGTTAAGAAGGCTTCAGGACGTCCAAGAAAGTCCAGCAAGCACCAGGATCGTCTCCTAAAGAGGATTCAGCTGCGGGATCGGAGTGCCACCAGTGCAGAGCTTGCTCAGGAATGGCAGCAGGCAGGTGTGAGCGCATCTGCACGCACAGTGAGGCGAAGACTTTTGGAAGATGGCCTGGTGTCAAGAAGGGCAGCAAAGAAGCCACTTCTCTCCAAAAAAAACATCAGGGACAGATTGATCTTCTGCAGAAAGTATGGTGAATGGACTGCTGAGGACTGGGGCAAAGTCATATTCTCTGATGAAGCCTCTTTCCGATTGTTTGGGGCATCTGGAAAAAGGCTTGTCCGGAGAAGAAAAGGTGAGCGCTACCATCAGTCCTGTGTCATGCCAACAGTAAAGCATCCTGAGACCATTCATGTGTGGGGTTACTTCTCATCCAAGGGAGTGGGCTCACTCACAATTTTGCCCAAAAACACAGCCATGAATAAAGATTGGTACCAAAACACCCTCCAACAGCAACTTCTTCCAACAATCCAACAACAGTTTGGTGAAGAACAATGCATTTTCCAGCACGATGGAGCACCGTGCCATAAGGCAAAAGTGATAACTAAGTGGCTCGGGGACCAAAACGTTGACATTTTGGGTCCATGGCCTGGAAACTCCCCAGATCTTAATCCCATTGAGTACTTGTGGTCAATCCTCAAGAGGCGGGTGGACAAACAAAAACCCACTAATTCTGACAAACTCCAAGAAGTGATTATGAAAGAATGGGTTGCTATCAGTCAGGAATTGGCCCAGAAGTTGATTGAGAGCATGCCCAGTCGAATTGCAGAGGTCCTGAAAAAGAAGAGCCAACACTGCAAATACTGACTCTTTGCATAAATGTCATGTAATTGTAGATAAAAGCCTTTGAAATGTATGAAATGCGTGTAATTATATTTCACTACATCACAGAAACAACTGAAACAAAGATCTAAAAGCAGTTTAGCAGCAAACTTTGTGAAAACTAATATTTGTCTCATTCTCAAAACTTTTGGCCACGACTGTACATTAAAACCATTAACTTAACAAATAAATAATATTAAACTCTATAGAACTATCACTAACTAACAAACAAAATAAAATTATACTGTACTGAAATATCACAAACTAATAAACTATATAATCATTATAAATATCACTAACTAACGTATTAAGATTTAAATCCTCAATGTGTTTAAAGACTTTAAATAAAAAATAAAAAAGGTTAAAAATAGACAGACATATTTTGTACCGCCTTGTACATATCGACCGTCTCTATAAAAATATCCTATGATCTAACCCCTCAGGTGAACACTATAAAAATAAAAAAAATAGAAACAATTAAAAAAAAATACTAATTTAGTCACCTAACATCACTAAAAGTGAAACACCAATCTATTAAAAAAGGCATATGCCCCCCAAAATAGTAAAAATCGGTCATTTAATTCGGCCAAAAATGAGGCCCTAACATTAGACAATCGCCAAATAAAAGTAATAATATGGCTCTCAAACTATTGGAGACACTAAAACATGAATTATTTTTGGTTCAACCATGCTTTAAAGGGAACCTGTCACCGCATTTTGTGCATAGAGCTGAGGACATGGGTTGCTAGATGGCCGCTAGCTCATCCGCAATACCCAGTCCCCATAGCTCTGTGTGCTTTTATTGTGTAAAAAAAATGATTTGATACATATTCAAATTAACCTGAGAGGAGTCCTGTCCCTGACTCATCTCACGTACAGGACTCATCTCAGGGTAATTTGCATATGTATCTAAATAGTTTTTTTTACACAATAAAAGCACACAGAGCTATGGGGACTGGATATTGCGGATGTGCTAGCGGCCATCTAGCAACCCATGTCCTCAGCTCTATACACAAAATCCCGGTGACAGGTTCCCTTTAATTGTGTAAAACAGAAATAACGAAAAAATAAGTAAACATATTAGGTCTTGCTGCATCTGTAACAACCAGCTGTATAAAAATATCATACAAAGTAACCACTCAGGTGGACAGCTTTCAAAACAAAAAATTAAAACTCTCCAAAAAGGCATTTTTTTGAAAATTTTTATCACATAAATGTGTAATAGCAAGCGATCATAAAGTCATATGCACCACAAAATAAAGGTTTAAAGGTTTAATAAGAATTGCAAATAATGTTCATATATTTTTTTTTCAAACAGTAATGAAGACATTGAAGGCCAAATTTGCCAAAATGCAGAAGAAGCACCGCCAGGATATGCGGGCCATTCAGGAGGGGATGAAGGCCATGGAGGAGAGGCAACACCAGGCCATGAAGGGGGTGCAGGAGATGCTCCTGCTATTGGAAAAGTTGCCTTAAAAATTACAGTTACAGTTATAACGTGTATATGTAGTCTTTTGTAATATTGCTCGGTTTTAGTGTAATAGCTCGGCCTAAATCAGCCAGAACTGACAGCAGCCGGTAAATACATGTCAAATACATATAGGGTCCATTCACACGTCTGTAAAATGGGTCCGCATCCGTTCCACAATTTAGCGGAACATTTACAGACCCATTGATTTTCAATTCCAGTCAGAAAAATGTGGCATTCACAGGATAAATAAGTAAGTGTCAGCCACTACAGGCCCCAAAAATTAGCTAACAGGCGTTCACCTGACAGCAAAGAACTTTGTATTCTGTGGCTGGAGGTACATTAGGCATTGACAGGATAACAAAGTAATTGTCGGCCACTACAGGCCCCAAAAATTAGGCATTCAACGGACATAAAAGGCCTTTTATGCCGCTGTATTTACCTAAGACAGGGACCGTGAATTGTTATGGGTGGTGGCGGATATTTGTTGGCTGTCATGAGGAATTTGAATCAAACATGGTCGACTCGTCACATGTGTTGAATTCCTCCGAGATCCATGCCTCATTCATTTTTAGAAATGTGAGGTAGTCAACACTGTCGTGAGGTAGGCGAGTGCGCTTATCGGTCACTATCCCCCCTGCTGCGCTGAACGTCCTTTCGGACAGGACACTGGACGAGGGGCAAGCCAATAGTTCCATTGCAAATTGTGCAAGCTCTGTCCAGAGGTCAAGCCTGCCCACCCAGTAGTCCAGGGGTTCATCACTTCTCAGAGAGTCCACATCAGCCGTTAACCCGATGTAGTCGGACACATGCCGGTCTAGGCATTCCCTGAGGCTGGATCCAGAGGACAGCTGTCGATGGGTCGGCTGAAAGAAAGATCTCATATCAGAAGTGACCAACACATCTTCAAACCGCCCTCTTCTTGCAGAGGCTGTTGGATTGGTACCCACAACTGTTTCTCTGTGAGTGAAAATTCCTCTGCGAGCGCACGCAAAAGCAGAATGCAGCATTTCTCGAAGCAAGGCCTGGAAGTGCTGCATTCTGACAGCCCTCTGTGATGGTGGTAATATTTCCCCCATTTTTTGTTTGTACCGGGGGTCTGAGTACATTGCCACCCAGTACTGGTCCTTGCCCTTTATGCTTTTTATACAGGGGTCCCTCTTAAAACACTGGAGCATAAAGGCCCCCATTTGCACTAAACTGGAAGCGGTGTAGTGGTCTGGCTCCTGCTCATCATCCAGGATAATGTCGTCCTTGTTCTCCTCCCCACATCCACGGACAACACCAGAGATCCCAGAAAGGTTTAAAGCCTGCTCTTCTTGCTCCTCCTCATCTGCCTCGGCACCATCCTCCTTTGACTCCTCTTCAGACTCCTGTTGTTGACTTGTCTCAGATGGAGTAGCCCCCCTGGGAATTCCTCCAGCATTGCGACTTCCTCATCTTCCTGCTCCTGCTCCTCAACGGCTTGATCAATGACACGACGCAATGCACGCTCCAGAAAGAAGGCGTAAGGTACGATGTCACTGATGGCGCCCTGGCTGCGACTGACCAGTTTGGTGATCTCATCAAATGGCCGCAGAAGTCTTCATGCGTCGCGCATGAGCAGCCACTGGCGCGGTGATGAAATGGCCCGAGATTTCCTGGCCTGCCGCAAGACGTCCTGGACCCCAGGGAATTTGACAACAAATCGCTGCACAACCAAGTTCAGGACGTTTGCCATGCATGGCACGTGTGTTATTTTGCCCTGTTTCAGCGCGCTCAGCAGATTGGCACCGTTGTCGCACACCACTTTACCAACTGTCAAATTGAGCTGTGTTAGCCACTGATCGGCCTGTGAACGCAAAGCTGAAAGGAGTGCAGGACCGGTGTGGCTCTTGGCTTCCAGGCACAACAAACGCAGCACAGCATGGCAACGTCTCACCTGGCATGTTGAATAGGTTCTGGGGATCTTGGGAGGCGCAGCGGAAGAGACGGTAGCAGCGGAAAAAGAGGAGTCAGCCAAGGAGGAGAAGGAGGATGGAGTAGGAGGAGGAGAAGAAGAGGCAGGCCTGCATGCAATCCGTGGCGGTAAAACCAAATCTACACGGGTGCCACAGGTTACATGCTTGACAGCAGTCAGAAGGTTCTCCTAGTGGGCAGTAAAAGTTATATATCTTCCCTGCCCGTGTTTGCTAGACCACATGTCTGTGGTCAGATGTATCTTGGCACTGACACTGTGTGCCAGAGATATATTCACTTGTCGCTGAACGTGGCCATATAGCTCTGGGATGCCCTTGTGGGAGAAATATTTCCTTCCTGGAACCTTCCATTGCGGTGTTCCAATGGCCACAAATTTTCGAAAGGCCTCCAAGTACACCAGTTTATATGGCAGTAGTTGGCGGGCTATCAGTTCCGACAAGCCAGCGGTTAACCGTTGGGCAAGAGGGTTATCCGGCATCATAATTTTTTTATGCTCGAACATTTGGGCCACGGAAGCCTGCCTTTTGCCAGATAAACGTGAGGACGGCACGATGGAAGGTGGAGGACAATTGTGAGGAGAGAGGAGAAGGAGAAGAGGCTGGACGGTGAGCGCCTAAAGTGTGGCTATGTGGGTTCTGACGGCGTTGCTCCCACTGGGCTCGGTGATGGGAGGCCAGGTGCCTTCTTAAGGCGGTCGTCCCTAGGTGAGTGTTGGGCTTACCGTGACTTATGCGTTGACTGCAAAGGCTGCAGATGGCAACACTATTGTCAGCAGCGGACATGTTAAACAAAGCCCACACTGCGGAGCCATGTGCCGGCGTCCTGGGAGCGCCAGATGTGACCGTACATGGTTGATGGCTCGCTCCTGATACATTAGCAGTCTGTTTTTTCCCTCCTGTGCAATGTAAGTTAGGCCTGCTTCTCCCTATCTGCTGGTCCATCTCTCCCTCTGAACTCCCCTCCTCTTCCCCTCTTGTGGGCACCCACGTGACGTCCATAGACACGTCATCATTGGCATCACCTTCCCCACCACTAACATTAGAGATCTCGGAGTAGGCAGCAACAGCGGGGACCAACCTCCTTGGGCTGATCTAGGTACTGTCGTCAGACTGCTGAGTGGCGGCCGTTGCTACCTCCTCTTCCTGATCCGATGCCCAGAATGGCTGTGCATCGGAAATGTCTTGTGATGGATCGGAAAATAATTCCTGTGACTCAAGTGGAGGGTATATGGTGTTGGTGGTGGTGTCTTTGAGGGTGCACACAGCAGAGAGTGAAGAGGGTGCAGATAGAGAGGATGAGGAGGGTGCAGAAGCGGAAGGCTGAGTGAGTCACTCAACCAAGTCTGGTGCGTCCTTTGACGTAATCGAACGCACCTTCTGCAACTTCCCACTTTGGCTCCGGCCTGGTGCTCCTGCCCGACCCCTACCACCCCTGCCAAAGGGCCTGCCTCTTCCTCTGCCTGTCATTTTTTAAATCACCCTGTGACAAAAGTCTCTAGAGAAGCGCAGTGTATGTGGAAGAAGGTATATAACACCCCGCTTCAATCTGTCGTTTTGGGGGCCACTGGTCTATCACACCAGTTATAATACTTTTTTTCCAGTACCGTTTGTCACTGTGTGTAGCAGAGGTAACACAGCGAAAGAGGCTAAATTTCTGCAGTACCCAAATACACTATTATGAAAGTATATTGTTATATAACACCCCGCTTCAATATGTGGTTTTGGGGGCCACTGGTATATCACACCAGTTATAATACTTTTTTCTAATTGCGTTTGTCACTCTTTGTAGTTGTAGTATCGCTGCAGAACTGATCACCAGTCACAATGCTGCACAATACAAATCCACTATAATATGCTTTCTATATTAGAAAGTATATTATAAGTATATTACACCCCTCAGTAATTCACACCTATTGATAGCACACCTATACCAGTCCTTAAAATGACTTTTGTGGCCCTATTAGCTAGTGTTTTGTGTCCCTAACAGCCTGTCCCTGCTCCACACAGCAACCTCTCCCTACACTGGCAAAAGACAGAATGTAAAATGGCGGCCAGATCAGGTTTATTTATAAGGTAGGGGGTATGTCCATGTGCTGAAATGTCTCAATTGGCTGTCCTGTACCACCTGATGGATGTGTCATGGGTCAAAGTTCTTCACAATGTAAAAGAATATGGCGGGCGCGAATATCTCCATATGTTCGCATGTTCGGCGAACAGTGAACGAGCAAAGTTCGCCGCGAACCGACCGTCGGGTGAACCGCAAGGCCATCTCTACTGGTAAGCTACACAAATGTCACCGTCTTTCTCAGAAGCTGGATGAAAGTTTTGTTTAAACGGCTTCTGTCACCCCCCAAAAGTCATTTTTCATTTTTGGGCTAATTAAAATCCTCTAAACCCGAAAGAGAAGACGTCATCGGCGCAGGCGCACTGAGGAAGTGCTGAGGAAGCGAGCGTCCTTCTCTCAGAGCGCCTGCGCCGAATGAAGACATGTAAGGCGCAGGCGCGGGATTTGAATTGCTGACAGGGCCAGCCGGAGGAGGAGAGCGCTCGCTAGCCCTGTCAATCAACAGGAGGAGGGGGCATTTTTTTTAAAGGAGGATGCGGCGGCTACCAGCAAGTAACCGCCCTACTTGCTGGTAGCCAGGTAATTAACATATTATAAAAGTGCGGTTTTTGAAGAAACTAAGCCACAGAAAAAGGTAAGAGCACTATAAGGATTTTAATTAGCCCAAAAATGAAAAATGACTTTTGGGGGGTGACAGAAGCCCTTTAACGTCTTTTGCTTCTCTCTGGCTGGTTATTTTCCGGTGCGGTTCTCTGTTTCCTTCCACTTCACTGTCTTCCACGATACTCCTCTATCTTGCTTCACTGCTCCTATTCCTCCCTAGGGAGGAAAATGGAACAGCCCCACCTAATAACTCCTTGTGCAGGTCACACATAAACAATGCATAAAACACACTTTTCCTGCTTACGCCTTAGCAGTGGAACACTGCACAGTAACAAGGATTTAGTGATAGTGCTGTCCAGCAAACAAAGGGGTTGCATTGCACTGCCAAGCTGCAGAGTAGCTCAGTTCTTAGGCCTCTTTCACACTTGCGTTGTCCGGATCCGGCGTGTACTCCACTTGCCGGAATTACACGCCGGATCCGGAAAAACGCAAGTGTACTGAAAGCATTTGAAGACGGATCCGTCTTCAAAATGCTTTCAGTGTTACTATGGCACCCAGGACGCTATTAAAGTCCTGGTTGCCATAATAGGAGCGGGAGCGGGGGAGCAGTATACTTACAGTCCGCGCGGCTCCCGGGGCGCTCTAGAATGACGTCAGAGCGCCCCATGCGCATGGATGACGTGCCATGCGATCACGTGATCCATGTGCTTGGGGCGCCCTGACGTCACTCTGGAGCGCCCGGGGAGCCGCACGGACGGTAAGTACACTGCTCCCCCGCTCCCCGCTACACTTTACCATGGCTGCCAGGACTTTAGCGTCCCGGCAGCCATGGTAACCATTCAGAAAAAGCTAAACGTCGGATCCGGCAATGCACCGAAACGACGTTTAGCTTAAGGCCGGATCCGGATCAATGCCTTTCAATGGGCATTAATTCCGGATCCGGCCTTGCGGCAAGTGTTCAGGATTTTTGGCTGGAGCAAAAAGCGCAGCATGCTGCGGTATTTTCTCCGGCCAAAAAACGTTCCGTTCTGGAACTGAAGACATCCTGATGCATCCTGAACGGATTTCTCTCCATTCAGAATGCATTAGGATAATCCTGATCAGGATTCTTCCGGCATAGAGCCACAATGACGGAACTCTATGCCGGAAGACAATAACGCAGGTGTGAAAGAGCCCTTAAAGGGCTTTTTTTTAACTGATGACTCATCCTCTGGATAGGTCATCAGTATTCGATCGGTGCTGGTCCAACACCTAAGACCCCCGCCAATCAGCTGGTTGAGAAGGCACTAGCTCTCTCAGTAGCGCTGCAGCCTTCTCTCAGCTCACAAAGCATAGCGCCGTACATTGTACGGTAATTGGGATCACATCACAGCCCTATTCATTTTAATGGGGCTGAGATGCGCCCAGCCCATGGGACTGATGAACGTGACGTCCCATGGCCTAGGCAAAGCTGCAAGAAGGCAAGTGACAGTGGCTTCTTAACCACCTCAGCCCCCAGTGCTTAAACACCCTTAAAGACCAGGCCACTTTTTACACTTCTGACCTACACTACTTTCACCGTTTATTGCTCGGTCATGCAACTTACCACCCAAATGAATTTTACCTCCTTTTCTTCTCACTAATAGAGCTTTCATTTGGTGGTATTTCATTGCTGCTGACATTTTTACTTTTTTTGTTATTAATCGAAATTTAACGATTTTTTTGCAAAAAAATGACATTTTTCACTTTCAGTTGTAAAATTTTGCAAAAAAAACGACATCCATATATAAATTTTGCTCTAAATTTATTGTTCTACATGTCTTTGATAAAAAAAAAATGTTTGGGTAAAAAAAAAATGGTTTGGGTAAAAGTTATAGCGTTTACAAACTATGGTACAAAAATGTGAATTTCCGCTTTTTGAAGCAGCTCTGACTTTCTGAGCACCTGTCATGTTTCCTGAGGTTCTACAATGGCCAGACAGTACAAACACCCCACAAATGACCCTATTTCGGAAAGTACACACCCTAAGGTATTCGCTGATGGGCATAGTGAGTTCATAGAACTTTTTATTTTTTGTCACAAGTTAGCGGAAAATGATGATTTTTTTTTTTTTTCTTACAAAGTCTCATATTCCACTAACTTGTGACAAAAAATAAAAAGTTCTATGAACTCACTATGCCCATCACGAAATACCTTGGGGTCTCTTCTTTCCAAAATGGGGTCACTTGTGGGGTAGTTATACTGCCCTGGCATTCTAGGGGCCCAAATGTGTGGTAAGGAGTTTGAAATCAAATTCTGTAAAAAATGACCTGTGAAATCCGAAAGGTGCTCTTTGGAATATGGGCCCCTTTGCCCACCTAGGCTGCAAAAAAGTGTCACACATCTGGTATCTCCGTACTCAGGAGAAGGTGGGGAATGTGTTTTGGGGTGTCATTTTACATATACCCATGCTGGGTGAGAGAAATATCTTGGTCAAATGCCAACTTTGTATAAAAAAATGGGAAAAGTTGTCTTTTGCCAAGATATTTCTCTCACCCAGCATGGGTATATGTAAAATGACACCCCAAAACACATTCCCCAACTTCTACTGAATACGAGATACCAGATGTGTGACACTTTTTTGCAGCCTAGGTGGGCAAAGGGGCCCATATTCCAAAGAGCACCTTTCGGATTTCACAGGTCATTTTTTACAGAATTTGATTTCAAACTCCTTACCACACATTTGGGCCCCTAGAATGCCAGGGCAGTATAACTACCCCACAAGTGACCCCATTTTGGAAAGAAGAGACCCCAAGGTATTCGCTGATGGGCATAGTGAGTTCATGGAAGTTTTTATTTTTTGTCACAAGTTAGTGGAATATGAGACTTTGTATGAAAAAAAAAAAAAAATCATCATTTTCCACTAACTTGTGACAAAAAATAAAAAATTCTAGGAACTTGCCATGCCCCTCACAGAATACCTTCGGGTGTCTTCTTTCCAAAATGGGGTCACTTGTGGGGTAGTTTTACTGCCCTGGCATTCTAGGGGCCCAAATGTGTGGTAAGGAGTTTGAAATCAAATTCTGTAAAAAATGACGAGTGAAATCCGAAAGGTGCTCTTTGGAATATGGGCCCCTTTGCCCACCTAGGCTGCAAAAAAGTGTCACACATCTGGTATCTCCGTACTCAGGAGAAGGTGGGGAATGTGTTTTGGGGTGTCATTTTACATATACCCATGCTGGGTGAGAGAAATATCTTGGCAAAAGACAACTTTTCCCATTTTTTTATACAAAGTGGCATTTGACCAAGATATTTATCTCACCCAGCATGGGTATATGTAAAAAGACACCCCAAAACACATTCCTCAACTTCTCCTGAATACAGAGATACCAGATGTGTGACACTTTTTTGCAGCCTAGGTGGGCAAAGGTGCCCAAATTCCTTTTAGGAGGGCATTTTTAGACATTTGGATACCAGACTTCTTCTCACGCTTTGGGGCCCCTAAAATGCCAGGGCAGTATAAATACCCCACATGTGACCCCATTTTGGAAAGAAGACACCCCAAGGTATTCAATGAGGGGCATGGCGAGTTCATAGAAAAAAAAAAATTTTGGCACAAGTTAGCGGAAATTGTTTTTTTTTATTTTGTTCTCACAAAGTCTCCCTTTCCGCTAACTTGGGACAAAAATTTCAATCTTTCATGGACTCAATATGCCCCTCAGCGAATACCTTGGGGTGTCTTCTTTCCAAAATGGTGTTATTTGTGGGGTGTTTGTACTGCCCTGGCATTTGAGGGTCTCCACAATCATTACATGTATGCCCAGCATTAGGAGTTTCTGCTATTCTCCTTATATTGAGCATACGGGTAATGAGATTTTTTTTTTTCGTTCAGCCTCTGGGCTGAAAGAAAAAAATGAACGGCACAGATTTCTTCATTCGCATCGATCAATGTGGATGAAAAAATCTCTGCCAAAAAAAAAAAAGGAGGGGAAAGGCGTCTGCCAGGACATAGGAGCTCCGCCCAACATCCATACCCACTTATCTCGTATGCCCTGGCAAACCCGATTTCTCCATTCACATCAATCGATGTGGATGAATAAATCCTTGCCGGGATTATTTTTTTTATATATACAAAGTGTTTGCCAAAGCATATGAACACCGCCACCTCCTCAGCTCATATGCCTCGGCAAACGTATCTTTTACTGCAGAGGAGAAATCTCGTCTTGCAGCGCCGCATACACCGACTTGTGTGTAATCTGACAGCAGCGCAATGCTTCTGTCAGAATGCACATCAGTGCTGCAGCTAGTCGATCGGTTGGTCCACCTGAAAGGTAAAAAAAACAAAACAAAAAAGAAAAAACCAGGCCGCAACGCAATAAATTTATTAACTGTTGAACAGAACATATAAACTTTTTTTTTACTTTTTTAACTGAACGTTTAACTTTTTTACTTACCGGTAATTTTTTTTTTGTTTAGTTTTTTTTACCTTTATAGAACAAACCTCTCCTTCCCCATGGGACAATGTGCAAAGCGCAAATCGCCCAAAGATGTGGCGAAGTACGTTATGCACTTTATCCCAGGTGAAAGGAGAGGTTTGCAGCAGCTGTGAGTAAAAGGGCCCTAATAGCCCTGTGTGCCTGTCCTGTGAGATGCAATCCCTATGCTAGGTGTACCTGTGTGTGGTACTTCCGGAAACACTCACCAAAGCATAGGGCAGGGTGGTCAGGACAGTCAGGACAGAAATAGCGGGTGTCACGCCTTATTCCACTCCTGCTACAGACACGACATTTTTTTCGGGGTGGCGGTTGGGTTGAGGTACCAGCAACGACACTGGGGAAATGTCGCTCGTGTAGACGGCTAACTACACTGGTGGATGGGGCCACGGAACCTCCTGGGTAAAGGAGGTTCTCGATGATCTCTTCCTGGAATTTGAGGAAGGATCCTGTTCTCCCAGCCTTACTGTAGAGAACAAAACTATTATAGGCAGCCAATTGAATTAAATATACAGACACCTTCTTATACCAGCGTCTGGTTCTGCGGGAAACTAAATAGGGAGCCAACATCTGGTCATTGAAGTCCACCCCTCCCATGAGCGCATTATAGTCGTGGACTGAGAGGGGCTTTTCAATGACACGGGTTGCCCTTTCAATTTGGATTGTCGTGTCTGCGTGAATGGAGGAGAGCATGTAAACGTCACGCTTGTCTCTCCATTTCACCGCGAGCAGTTCTTCATTACACAAGGCAGCCCTCTCCCCCCTTGCAAGACGGGTGGTTACAAGCCGTTGGGGGAAGCCCACGCGACTAGTTCGCGCGGTGCCACAGGCGCAAATCCGTTCTAGAAACAAATGCCTAAAGAGGGCCACACTTGTGTAGAAATTGTCCACATAAAGATGGTACCCCTTGCCGAATAAGGGTGACACCAAGTCCCAGACTGTCTTCCCACTGCTCCCCAGGTAGTCAGGGCAACCGACCGGCTCCAGGGTCTGATCTTTTCCCTCATAGATCCGAAATTTGTGGGTATAGCCTGTGGCCCTTTCACAGAGCTTATACAATTTGACCCCATACCGGGCACGCTTGCTTGGGATGTATTGTTTGAAGCCAAGGCGCCCGGTAAAATGTATTAGGGACTCGTCTACGCAGATGTTTTGCTCGGGGGTATACAAATCTGCAAATTTCTGGTTGAAATGGTCTATGAGGGGCCGAATTTTGTGGAGCCGGTCAAAAGCTGGGTGGCCTCTGGGACGGGAGGTGGTGTTGTCGCTAAAATGCAGAAAACGTAGGATGGTCTCAAATCGTGTCCTGGACATAGCAGCAGAGAACATGGGCATGTGATGAATTGGGTTCGTGGACCAATATGACCGCAATTCATGCTTTTTAGTTAGACCCATGTTGAGGAGAAGGCCCAAAAAAATTTTAAGTTCGGAAACTTGGACTGGTTTCCACCGGAAAGACTGGGCATAAGAGCTTCCCGGGTTGGCGGATATAAATTGTGTGGCATACCGATTTGTTTCTGCCACGACTAAGTCCAAGAGCTCCGCAGTCAAGAACAGCTCAAAAAATCCCAGGGCCGAACCGATTTGAGCCGTCTCAACCCGAACTCCAGACTGGGCGGTGAAAGGGGGAACTACTGGTGCGGCTGAAGTTGGTGACTGCCAATCAGGGTTTGCCAGCACCTCAGGGATTCTAGGGGCTCTACGGGCCTGTCTGCGCGGTGGCTGCGACGGGGTAACTAGTGCACGTGCCACCGTACCAGCTTCAACTGCCCTTCTGGTGCTCGCCACGTCACCATGTTGTACGGCAGTGCTGGTACTAGATCCAGGAAGGGCTGCGCTGCTGGTGTATGCCTCACCACGTGATCCGGCAGCGACAGCCCCACTCTGCTGCTCTTGAAACGGATCCTGCGTAACCTGTGGTCTAGCGACACGGGGCCGGGTACGCCTGGTGCTGCCAGGGACCTCCACCTCCTCGTCCGAACTTTGGGTCAGAGAGCCACTGCTTTCTACAGGTTCATATTCTGACCCGCTAGATTCGTCAGATGAGGGTTCCCATTCCTCATCCGACTGGGTCAGAATCCTGTAGGCCTCTTCAGAAGAATACCCCCTGTTTGCCATTTGGACTACTAAATTTAGGGGTATTCCCTGAGACTACCCAAGAAAAAAAGCAAACCTGTCTTACAAAGGGGAGGCTAGCGAAGTACCAGAGGCCGCTGCGGTTGATAAAAAATATCAAAACTGATTTTTTTATCGCCGCAGTGCGTGTAAAGTGAATGTGCAGTGATCAAAAAACAAAATTTTTTTTGTCACTGCGGTGGGGCGGGCGTGGGTGAACACACCTGTGGGCGACCGATCAGGCCTGATCGGGCAAACACTGCGTTTTGGGTGGAGGGCGAGCTATGGTGACACTAATACTATTATAGATCTGACTGTGATCAGTTTTGATCACTTACAGATACTATAAAAGTACAAATGCTGATTAGCTATACGCTAATCAGCGAATAAAAGTGACTGCGGTGCGGTGGGCTGGGCGCTAACTGACGCTAACTACCTAACCAAGGGGCCTAAACTAATCCTAAAACCTAACAGCCAATACTAGTGAAAAAAAAAACACTGATCACTTTTTTTCCTTTCAATAGTGATTGACAGGGGCGATCAAAGGGGTGATCAAAGGGTTAAGGGTGCAGGGGGGTGATCTGGGGCTAAGGTGTAGTGTTGGTGGGTACTCACAGTGAAGTCTGCTCCTCTGCTGGATCCAACCGACGAAAAGGACCAGCAGAGGAGTAGAGAAGCCATATAACAGATCATATTTACTAATATGATCTGTTATATGGCTTGTGATTCGATTTTTTGAAAATCGCCAGCCTGCCAGCCAATGATCGTTGCTGGCAGGCTGGTGACGAAATACTTCTTTAACTTTTGCCGGCCCGCGATGCGCATGCGCGGGCCGGCAATGCACGAAATCTCGCGTCTCGCGAGAGGACGCACCGGCGCGTCCACCTAGAACAACAGGACCGCCGCAAAGACACAATCCTGCGTACGGCGGTCCTGAGGAGGTTAAACAGATGATCAACGGGGGTCCCAGGTGACGGACACCCAACGATCAGATACTGATGACCTATCCAGAGTACAGATTATCGATTAAAAAAAATCTCAGAAAGCTCCTTTAAGCTGAGCGTCACCCTCACGGGTCTGATGATTCTGAACTCAGTATGAGCCTCCTTGACATATTTCAGCTTGTATTGTCTTTACCGACGGCATTCTGCTTTAACCAACAAGCAACAGATTTCAACTGATTAGAACATATTACGCTATTACCACTGAGAAATACTGACTGTAAAGAGTGAAGAGCTAATGCTAGAACAATCTATAAGGGGCTTGAGAAGGAGAAAACAGAGAACTCCTGAAGCAGCGTTACCTTGAAGAACCGTCCGGTCTGGATGTAGGACGAGATAATCCTTTATTCAAAGTTGTCACAGCAACTCGTTTCCAGGCTGTATCGGCCCCTTCTTCAGACAATGACAACATAAAACTACATAAGTATAAAACGAAACCTAGTTATCACGTCACGGTCTACAATACTTCTCTCTTTCTCGGGTTATATTCTGACCCCCTGTGGCCAGCAGTAGTAATACAGTAATTCTCCTGAGTAGAATTTAGTTACCAATTACTGTTTCTAATTCAAGTGGCTTCTTTTTATTCTGTATTTGAATCCATTTTTGTTATTTTTATTTATCATGCTTCACTAAGTTTCTTTATTCTCATTATGTTTCGAATTTTGTGTTATTGTCATTTTTCTTTTTTATTATAGATTTTTATATTCTCTATTATACTTCATATATCTATATTGGAGGCCATTTTTTTGTATGAACACTGTTTTGGTACTTTCATCTTTTTATCAATTATTTATTAACTTCCTCCTCGTTTATGTGATTGCTTTTCAAGGAGCCATTTGCATAAACTCCCCACCCTTCCTTCTCTGCATTTGGCGCCAATTTGGTCGATGTGGTTTTATGTTGTCATTCCCTGACAAAGGGGCCATTACTGCTCCGAAATGTGTTGCTCAGGCAACTTTTAATAAAGGATTATCTGGTCTTACATCCAGATTGTACTGTACTTCAAGTTCCCCACTTGTGACGTGATTCCGCCCTGGTGTGGGTATTGGTGGGAACCGTGTGCTCATTTCCTTTCATGGCACTACATTTATGGGTAAGAGGCACCAGTATATTGTGGTCCTTCCTATGATGCACTCTCCTATCTCTCCTTCCATATGAGGAGCTTAAGCTATACTACAGCTGCATGAGCACATAAGATAAAAGTCAGTCAAAATGGCAAATTTCAACCATTTTAGCAACATTTGTTTGGAAAGTGACGATCATTCACAATGGCCAACTGCAGGCTTTCTTCTTCTACAAATGTGACCTGCCAGGTTGGAAAACTTGTAGCTTTGCTGGCCGAACCTATGGTACATGATACACGTGCATGGCATGATTGGCTGAGTTCACCCAAAATTTTGCTCAAGGACCAGGGAGTCCGTTTTATTGAAAGCTTACTCTCTGGTTGGCCACTTTAGTCTGTCATACTGTTGGTGGCATCATTCAATGCTGGTGGGATCATTACTAAGTCTATGCAGAACGTACTGTTGGGAATCGCTTAGAACAGAGAGTCCAAGAGGAAGAGCGATAGTAACTTTGTGATTATAATTCAAGCAAGTCTGAATGCAAGTGCAGCTAAGACCAACACTTGTTTATAAGCATGTGCAATGGAACTGATTGAGGCAAAGAAAGTAAACTAAGTCTGAGCACAAGCACCTTCAGAAGCAGTGGCGTAGTGTGGCGAGGGACGGGGGAGAGGTGCGGTTGCCCCAGGCGTAAAACTGCCAGGGGCACTCAGCAGCATGACACGACTTTACATTAACTGCACTTACGATTCAAACCCTGCAACATTTGATCAGTTCGGAGCCATAGAAAGCCAAAGAACAGACATTGAGCTGTTATTTAATCTACCATCTACAAGGACACCCAAATCCTTCTCTATAAGTGACTCTCCCAGTGTTACAGCCCCTAGGACATATGAAGCACGAAGATTATTACTACCAAGATGCAGAACTTTACATTTATCCACATTGAACCTCATCTGACACGTTGATGCCCAATCACTCAGTGTTCAAGTCAGCTTGTAGTTTGTGGACATCTTCCATAGTCCGTACAGTTCTACACAGCTTAGTGTCATCTGCAAAAATAGAAATGGTGCTATTAATCCTGTCCTCAATATTATTAATAAATAAGTTAAAAGATAGGGGACCCAGCACTGAACCTTGGGGTCACCACTTATAACCTGGGACCATTCTGAATAGGAATCATTGACACGGTCCTTCAGACAGTTTTCAGTCCATTTACAAACTATACTTTCCAAGCCTATAGACCTTATGTTACCTATTAAACGTCTATGAGGAACAGGATCAAATTCCCAAGTAAAATCCTAGAACACTAAATCCACAGCCACCCCTCTGTCTAGGCTTCTACTTACATCACTGCCGTATATTCACAGCCACGTCTCTGTCCAGAATTCTACTTACCTCTCTACATCTACAGCCATCCCTCTGTCCAGGCTTCTACTTACAGTACCTCACTCCATCCACAGCTCCCTCTTTGTCCAGGCTTCAACTTACCTCACTACAGTACATCCACAGCCGCCCCTCTGTCCAGGCTTCTACTCACCACTCTACATCTGCAGCCACCCCTCTGTCCAGGCTTCTACTTATTTCACTATATCCACAGCCGCCCCTCTGTCCAAGCTTCTACTTACCCTATTACATCCACAGCCGCCCCTCTGTCCAAGCTTCTACTTACCCTATTACATCCACAGCCGCCCCTCTGTCCAGGCTACTACTCACCTCACTATATCCACAGCTGCCCTTCTGTCCAGGCTTCTACTTACCCTACTACCCTACTACATCCACAGCTGCCCTTCTGTCCAGGCTTCTACTCACCTCTCTACATCTGCAGCCACCCCTCTGTCCAGGCTTCTACTTACCCTACTACATCCACAGCCAGCCCTCTGTCCAGGCTTCTACTTACCTCACTATATTCACAGCTGCCCTTCTGTCCAGGCTTCTACTTACCCTACTACCCTACTACATCCACAGCTGCCCTTCTGTCCAGGCTTCTACTTACCTCACTACATCCACAGCCGCCCCTCTGTCCAGGCTACTACTCACCTCACTACATCCACAGCCGCCCCTCTGTCCAGGCTACTACTCACCTCACTATATCCACAGCTGCCCTTCTGTCCAGGCTTCTACTTACCCTACTACATCCACAGCTGCCCTCTGTCCAGGCTTCTACTCACCTCTCTACATCTGCAGCCACCCCTCTGTCCAGGCTTCTACTTACCCTACTACATCCACAGCCAGCCCTCTGTCCAGGCTTCTACTTACCTCACTATATTCACAGCTGCCCTTCTGTCCAGGCTTCTACTTACCCTACTACCCTACTACATCCACAGCTGCCCTTCTGTCCAGGCTTCTACTTACCTCACTACATCCACAGCCGCCCCTCTGTCCAGGCTACTACTCACCTCACTACATCCACAGCCGCCCCTCTGTCCAGGCTACTACTCACCTCACTATATCCACAGCTGCCCTTCTGTCCAGGCTTCTACTTACCCTACTACATCCACAGCTGCCCTCTGTCCAGGCTTCTACTCACCTCTACATCTGCAGCCACCCCTCTTTCCAGAGTTCTACTTACCTCACTATATCCATAGCCGCCCTTTGTCTAGGCTTCTACTTACCCTACTACATCCACAGCCAGCCCTCTGTCCAGGCTTCTACTTACCTCACTATATCCACAGCTGTCTACAAGGACAGGCTTCTACTTACCCTACTTACCCTACTACCCTACTACATCCACAGACAGCCCTCTGCCCAGGCTTCTACTTAGCTCACTACATTCACAGATGCCCCTCTGTCCAGGCTTCTACTTACCTCACTACATCCACAGCCAGCACTCTGCCAAGGCTTCTACTTACCCTACTACATCTACAGCCACCCCTCTGTCCAGGCTTTTGCTCACCTTCTCATAAAAACAAATTACGTTAGTCTGACAACTTCTGTAAACCTGTGTTGGCTATCATTATGATATTAACAGTCACATATTCCTGTAGATAGTCACTGAAGAGTTCTTGAAACACTTTTTTCCCACAACAGAACTTAAGCTTACTGGTCTATAATTACATGTGGTAGACCTAGAGCCCTTTTTGAATATGGGCACCACATTTGCATTGCACCAATCCCTTGACACTGTTCCAGTCACTAGAGAATCTCCACAAGTTGTAAACAGGGGCATAGCAATTACTGAACTGAATTGTTTAAGAACTTTTTGGTGTTATCCATCTAGACCCGGAGCCTTGTTAACATTAACCTTACTTAACTTATCTTGGACATATCTACAGTTAGCCAATTGAGTATATTACTGGATGTACTAACAGCCCTGGCACCACAGATATCAGCTTGTAGATAGAACAAAGTCCAGCTCTCAAGTGGTAAAGGTGCTCTGACCTGCTCTGCACGGATCCAGGCTGTGTTCACACCCAACGCAGATGCAGCAAAAAGTCCAAATGGATCCAGCGAGTAAAATCAATGATTCTTTATTTCTTAATTTGAAAAAATGTATAAACAAGTAATCCTCCTGCATAAAATCAATGTGTTTCAACCATAAGACAGGTCTTCTTCATGGATTCATAGTATAAAGTATGATACTATGAATCCATGAAAAAGACCTGTCTTATGGTTAAAACGCGTATATTTTATGCAGGAGGATTACTTGTTTATACACTTTTTTAATGAAATAAAGAATCATTGATTGTACTCACTGGATCCATTTGGACTCTTTTGCTGCAACCACCTACATCAGCTCATAAGCACTGGCACCACCTACATCAGCTCATAAGCACTGGCACCACCTACATCAGCTCATAAGCACTGGCACCACCTATATCCGCTCATAAGCACTGGCACCATCTACATCAGTTCCTCAACACTGTCATCACCTACATCAGCTCCTCAACACTTCCTTTTCCCGATCTTCATTGAACACCTCCCTATTACAATCATTTAGGAAACCTACCTATATATATTTAAAGAGTAGGTCATCAATAATATATTAAGGGGGTCCAATTCTTGGAGCCCTGGCGATCAGCTGTTTGAGGAGGTCATGGTGCTTTTATGAGGACTGCTACCTCTTCCTAGGCCAGTGATGTCACATTCATTGGTCACATGGCCTATTTTCAGCTCAGCCCCATTCAAGTGAATGGGTCTGGGCTGCAACAGCAAGCACATCCACTATTTATGTAAGAATAAACAACCATGGGATGATGATGGTCACACAACTACAATCCCAACCAGTTAGGGATTTACATCCACATGGTGCTCCTGGGCAACAGAATGAACTCCCATGGACTCACCCAATTTTTAGTCCTTACCGAGATAATGTACTGAAAAGAATGGGAGATTTACAAAAATTAGTAATCAATGGGGGCTCACCCAACATGTCTAAAGGTAACAATTTCCTTTTAAGACCTAGATTAGAACGGTAAGGAACATGTGAGAGTCTACTCCTGGTTTATGTTGCCCTTCTATTTTTCTTGAAGGCATATGGGGCAACTTACACCTGGTCCTAGTCATGCGATGTGCTGTGACCATCCTAAGTGCATTCAATGGTCAACCTATTGCATTCGTATTGGCAATAGAGTGGCATGACAAAACGTGCCATGTGCTGACCCATACCACCATTCATCCTCTGTTATCAAGAGGTTGTGTGAATTTGATTTTTGATTCCCCCCATCTACAAAAACATTCACATGTCCTACAACTTACTTCACCATCAGTGGATGGGTCGTTGTTGCGAATATTGTTCATTTGTATGAAGGGAGACAAGGGTGTTAGTCATATTGCCAGTTTTGGACAGGAAAATGAATCACTGGATCTTATCAAAGTTACTATCATCTTCTACCCATCATTACTTGACTTCTCAGGCTACAAAAGCAGAGACTCTAAGAATGCTGTTGGTCTTACCATGTGAAGACTTCATGTGGACAAGTATTTTAAGTATTTTCTAGTTTAGATAATCTTCTGTAACTAAACATATCAGCAGCACAAATCTCTTCCTGATAGTTTGTTACAATGTGACACTGCAGGCCAAAAACAATACTGCTGTTTATTACATGCCGTAAATGGCTCCAGGAGAAAGACACTGTGTCTGTGATTTTTTAAACTTTGCTTTGCTCTTGGGTCAAGCATGTAATGCGTCGTACAAACAATATGTTTCGGATGGCAGTGTGTTTGCTACAGCAATGCCTGCCAAGGAGGTGGAATTTGCCTCTTTCAGACCCTTATGTATCTAGCATGTGATGAATACCACGCCTCGTGCCCGCTTGATGTCACCTACGTCGAGCTCACGAGTGGCGGTATGGTCACGGGTTACCAAAGCGTGACGGTACGCCCTCCAGAGGAGCAGGTAAGGTCAGCTTGGTACAGTTTACACCGACACCTCCTGTCCACGCGGGCACAGAGAGGCAACAAGCTGAGAGAGCCTTTTCACTGCCGCGCCTCCTTAGCCCAGGAAATCTGCCACCAGCTTCTCGTTTGATATAAGCCCGGTCCGCTAACGGGATTATATAGCGTAAGAAACCATCCCGGGGTAGCATATAACTAGGCAAAAACATGGACGTGGGGATTCGCGATCGAGATACAAGACAGCACAAGATTAAATTATATATTTAATCACCTTAAGGGCACACTAGATATAACACTATACACACAGAATATACAGTTGCAAAAATAAGTATGTGAACCCTTTGGAATGATATGAATTTCTGCACAAATTGGTCATAAAATGTGATCTGATATTCATCTAAGTCACAACAATAGACAATCACAGTCTGCTTAAACTAATAACACACAAAGAATTAAATGTTACTGTGGCAAACCTAGCCACTTACAGAATGTCTTTCTTGTCTGTACCTCTTCACCTCCCCCCTTTTCCTGTTCCATTGTTTCCCCAGCAGGGTGTTGTCTCAGGGACACTGGGAGACCTGTGTAAAATAGCTGCAGTGTCCTCCCTCAACCTCCCATCAGCCCTTGCTATTGTCTGACCCCACTTTTCCTTGTACCATAGTCATCTATGTATTGTATGTAAATGAGGCTGTTGGCAGTTTGAAACCAGGTGCGCATGCTGAGTAAAGTCAGTTGACTCCCAAACTGTGTGTCGTCCAGTCACTGGGGAAATTGTCTCTTGGTTATTGACCTGCTTCTTCAGCTACAAGGGGATTTAAGTGAAGATATTGAGGGTATTCCGTGAAGCTCCGCAACAGTTACCATGTTTTTATTGAACACACCATGTAAGCATTCACAGTGCAGATGGAAATAGTAGGTGAACCCCTAGACTAATGACATCTCCAAGAGCTAATTGGAGTGAGGTGTCAGCCAACTGGAATCCAATCAATGTGACTTAGATGAAGATCAGATCACATTTTATGACCAATTTGTGTAGAAATCCATATCATTCCAAAGGGTTCACATACTTTTTCTTGCAACTGTATACAGTGGTCTGAGGTTACAGATACAGGTGATATAGTTACAACAGGGTTAAGCAGAGCAAAAGTCAGTTACCGGGTAAGATGAAAGTTCCTTTGGGTTATAATGGTGGAATAGTCCTTGGCTGCAGTCACGTGGGGGCAGTGATGTCAGCTGGTTCGTGGTCTCTCCAAACACATTGGCACGATGTGACCCCCTTCAGAAAAGACGCCGCCCGCTGGCTTGCATGGGCTTATGACCTGTAGCCGGCCGCTCCCCTCCCCGCCTATGGGTAGGGTCCACCCCTCCTACTCTGGTGCTGGCAGCAAATGACCCATAAAACCCCTTAGGGCTCATAGCCCCTGACCAGAATGTTGCAGGAAGATGGTTTTGGGCCCAATTGATCCGCCTGGGTTCCGGCTACAACTAGAGTCGGTTTCTGTGGGGAGATGTGGATATCTCCCTTCCCTGGCATCCCATCTTAAAAAAATACATGGGCACGTTCATCGTGGCCACCGGGACACAAATATGTATCCGGTTTGCACCTGCGATGGCCGGGCAATTTATAATTCCTTATGAAATGTAGGTGCCAACATGTCTGGGAGGTATCATTGATCCTGGCAAGGGCTGATACCTCCTGCTGGGGGTTTTTCTGCAGGATCCGTGCTGTCTGACTGGAGGTGTGAAATGTAATCAAATGTGGCCTGCTAGGAGTTTTCTGCTACCTGGCTGCGGCTCTGAAGCAGGGCCCCTTTGTGGAGCTTGATTTCCTCTGCCATCTTTCAGCAATTGGTGGGTGTGAGGACATGGCTGACAGATATTATCTTAATAAAAAAAATTCTCTGATGGTGCGGTGTATATCTCACTAGCAGGCACTCTCTATTGAATAAGCCACTTTTTATAATGTCTGCTCAACACACTGCTTTCTACTGACGTACTCTAGATCTCACTAATATCAAATCTTTCTGTCTTTTAAAAGCTTTTGTGTACTTAAAAAGCGATTTTCCAGCCCTGCACTATCTGTCCCTTCCTGAAGACGCCTGTCCCTGATACTGCTGAATTTAACCCCTGGTAAAAAAAATAAAATAAATGGTGCTGCACTGCTGACAAACACACACTGTAGTCCTTAGGAGGACTGTTTGGTCTTTCAATAGTTTTTTTGGAGTTAAATCTGTGAATTTCCAGCAAAACGCTATCTGTCCCTGCCTACTGTCTGCTCTCCCTGACGCTGAATGATCCGAGCGCGCGACATCGACTCCTATATAAACTGGTATCACGTGTTACGGCCAGCCAATCAGTGTGAGGCTAATAGCTAACATGGCTATGGCATTACACTGAATGGAATTACTTACTGAACGTTGATTGGCTGCTTAGGAGGTGCCAAACGTGCGGGGAGGAGACTCGAGCAATGCAACGAGCACACATGGTATTCGGCCGAGTACCGCCACGTGCCAACAATAGCAATGCTCGAACCGAACCGGTACTCAGCTGAGCATGCTCGCGCATCACTATTTTATACACTAATATCATTTTTGAAACAAAAAAAAATCATGTTTCAGTGTCTCCATATTCTGAGAGCCATAGTTTTTAAATATTTTTTGGGCAATTGTCTTAGGTAGGGTATCATTTTTGCGGGATGAGATGACGGTTTGATTGGGTGCATATGACTTTTTGATCGCTTGCTATTACACTTTTTGTGATGTAAGGTGACAAAATGGCTTTATGACACCGTTTTTTTTTTTTTTTTACTGTGTTCACCTGAGGGGTTAAATCATGTGATATTTTTATAGAGAAAGTTGTTACGGACGTGGCAATACATTATATGTATACTTTTTTAAAAATTTTTTACATTTAACATAATAAAAGCATTTTTGAAACAAAAAAAATTATGTTTTAGTGTCTCAATAGTCTGAGAGCCATAGTTTTTAATTTTTTTTGGGTGATTGCCTTAGGTAGGGTATCATTTTTGCGGGATGAGATGACGGTTTGAATGGTACAATTTTGGGGTGCGTATGTTATTTTGATCGCTTCCTATTACACTTTTTGTGATGTAAGGTGTCAAAAAAAAGGCTTTTTTGACACCTTTTTTTTTTACGGTGTTCAACTGAGGGGTTAGATCATGTGGTAATTTTATATTGCAGGTTGTTACAGGTGCGGCGATACCTAATATGTATACATAAAAAAAAAAATTACAATTAACACAATAAAAGCATTTTTGAAACAAAAAAAATCATGTTTTAGTGTCTCCATAGTCAAGAGCCATAGTTTTTTTTTTTTTTTTTTTTAGGCAATTGTCCTATGTTGGGGCTCATTTCTTGCGGATTGAGGTGACGGTTAGATTGGTACTATTTTGGGTGGCATAAGCCTTTTTGATCGCTTGGTGTTGCACTTTTAGTGATGTAAGGTGACAAAAATGGCTTTATTTGACACAGTTTTTACTTATTTTTTTATGGTGTCTCTCGGACGGGGTGGATCATGTGATATATTTATAGAGTCGGTAGTTACGGACCCGGCGATACCTAATATGTGTGGTTTTTTTTCTATTTTTTTTTCTATTTTTTTATTATAGAAAAAGGGGTGTTTTTTTTTTCTTTTTTTAACTTGAAACTTTATTTTTTTTATTGAAAACACTTTGCCTTATGTTGTGATTTCCCAAAAATATAATGAATTTCTTCTACTGTATTTACACAAAATGAATACTTTTCTTTTCCAGCTGCATTCACTGTGCTGCAAGCAACATCTTCATCCGCAAGTATATATCTGAACTTCTAAAATAAAATCTCTACTACAGTAATATTGATCACTAACGAAATGTTCTGTCCACCAGGTCTTCTCTACCCATATGGACCCGGGAAGGACTCTGTCTGCTCCAAAGTAGATGATGGCTCATCACCTTTGATACAACTTAATTCTAGTATTAAACTTTTTGGGACTGTTTCATCATCTCTCTATGTGAGTAATATGTGAACAGTAAGTGATGGACTAAGTGATGGACTAAGTCAGGCATCCTCAAACTGCGGCCCTCCAGCTGTTGTAAAACTACAACTCCCACAATGCCCTGCTGTAGGCTGATACCTGTAGGCTGTTCGGGCATGCTGGGAGTTGTAGTTTTGAAACAGCTGGAGGGCCGCAGTTTGAGGATGCCTGGACTAAGTGATAGATAGATAGATAGATAGATAGATAGATAGATAATATATAGGAGATAGATAGATATTAGATAGATAGATAGATAGATAGATAGATAGATAGATAGATAGATAGATAATAGATAGATAGATAATAGATATAAGATAGATAGATAGATAGATAGATAGATAGATAGATAATAGATAGGAGATAGATAGATATTAGATAGATAGATAGATAGATAGATAGATAGATAGATAGATAGATAGATAGATAGATAGATAGATAGATAATAGATAGGAGATAGATAGATATTAGATAGATAGATAGATAGATAGATAGATAGATAGATAGATAATAGATAGATAGATAATAGATATAAGATAGATAGATAGATAGATAGATAGATAGATAGATAGATAGATAGATAGATAGATAGATAGATAGATAGATAATAGATAGGAGATAGATAGATATTAGATAGATAGATAGATAGATAGATAGATAGATAGATAGATAGATAGATAGATAATAGATAGGAGATAGATAGATATTAGATAGATAGATAGATAGATAGATAGATAGATAGATAGATAATAGATAGATAGATAATAGATATAAGATAGATAGATAGATAGATAGATAGATAGATAGATAGATAGATAGATAGATAATAGATATAAGATAATAGATATAAGATAGATAGATAGATAATAGATAGATAGATAATAGATAGATAGATAGATAGATAATAGATAGATAGTTAGATAGATAGATAGATAGATAGATAGATAATAGATATAAGATAGATAGATAGATAGATAATAGATATAAGATAGATAGTTAGATAGATAGATAGATAGATAGATAGATAGATAGATAATAGATAGATAGTTAGATAGATAGATAGATAGATAGATAATAGATAAGAGATAGATAGATAATAGATAAGAGATAGATAGATTATAGATAGGAGATAGATAGATATTAGATAGATAGATAGATAGATAGATAGATAGATAATAGATATAAGATAATAGATATAAGATAGATAGATAGATAATAGATAGATAGATAATAGATAGATAGATAGATAGATAGATAGATAATAGATAGATAGTTAGATAGATAGATAGATAGATAGATAGATAATAGATATAAGATAGATAGATAGATAGATAATAGATATAAGATAGATAGTTAGATAGATAGATAGATAGATAGATAGATAGATAGATAATAGATAGATAGTTAGATAGATAGATAGATAGATAATAGATAAGAGATAGATAGATAATAGATAAGAGATAGATAGATTATAGATAGATAGATAGATAGATAGATAGATAGATAGATAGATATAAGATAGATAGATAATAGATATAAGATAGATAGATAGATAGATAGATAGATAGATACATACATACATACATACATACATACGTAGACAAATAGATAGACGGTGGCTCAGTGGTTAGCACTGGGTCCTAAGTTCAAATCCAGCCAAGGACAACACCTGCATGAAGTTTGTATGTTCTCCCCGTGTTTACGTGGGCTTTCTCCGGTTTCCTCCCACACTCCAGAGACATAATGATAGGGAACGTAGATTGTGAGCTCCACTGGGGACAGCGAGTGATGATAACATCTGTGAAATGCTGAGGAATATGTTGATAAAGATAAGTAATATAAATATAATGACTGTTCTTCTCTCCATTGGTTCTGTTACAGGTAAATCATAATGGTTTGCTGTCTTTCGCGTCCCCCATCTCAGCATATACACCAAGAGATCTTCCTGTGATAGACAGTAACCCATTCTTAACTCCATTCTGGGCGGATGTGAACAATGCCATAGCAGGCGACATTTATTATCGGCAGAGTCATGACTCTGACCTACTCAGCCAGGCTTCGTCTGATATTCGCTCCTACTTCAACATCTCCAGCTTCTCTGCTTCGCTGGTGTTTGTGGCCACCTGGTACAATGTGGCTTATTTTGGATCCAGCCCTTCATCCAGCGTGGTATGTCTCCCTTACTATGTGATGTCACTCATAGAGATCATAATGTTTTCAATTCAGAAGAGAGAACATACAGTACAGACCAAAAGTGTGGACACACCTTCTCATTCAAAGAGTTTTCTTTATTTTCATGACTATGAAAATTGTAGATTCACACTGAAGGCATCAAAACTATGAATTAACACATGTGGAATTATATACATAACAAACAAGTGTGAAACAACTGAAAATATGTCATATTCTAGGTTCTTCAAAGTAGCCACCTTTTGCTTTGATTACTGCTTTGCACACTCTTGGCATTCTCTTGATGAGCTTCAAGAGGTAGTCCCCTGAAATGGTTTTCACTTCACAGGTGTGCCCTGTCAGGTTTAATAAGTGGGATTTCTTGCCTTATAAATGGGGTTGGGACCATCAGTGGTGTTGAGGAGAAGTCAGGTGGATACACAGCTGATAGTCCTACTGAATAGACTGTTAGAATTTGTATTATGGCAAGAAAAAAGCAGCTAAGTAAAGAAAAACGAGTGGCCATCATTACTTTAAGAAATGAAGGTCAGTCAGTCAGCCGAAAAATTGGGAAAACTCTGAAAGTAAGGGCTATTTGACCATGAAGGAGAGTGATGGGGTGCTGCGCCAGATGACCTGGCCCCCACAGTCACCGGACCTGAACCTAATCGAGATGGTTTGGGGTGAGCTGGACCGCAGAGTGAAGGCAAAAGGGCCAACAAGTGCTAAGCATCTCTGGGAACTCCTTCAAGACTGTTGGAAGACCATTTCAGGGGACTACCTCTTGAAGCTCATCAAGAGAATGCCAAGAGTTTGCAAAGCAGTAATCAAAGCAAAAGGTGGCTACTTTGGAGAACCTAGAATATGACATATTTTCAGTTGTTTCACACTTGTTTGTTATGTATATAATTCCACATGTGTTAATTCATAGTTTTGATGCCTTCATAGTCATGAAAATAAAGAAAACTCTTTGAATGAGAAGGTGTGTCCAAACTTTTGGTCTGTACTGTATATATATATATACATTTCTCTACAACCATGAGAGACATCTATAGGGTCATAGACTTAGAGCCCTAGAAACCCTTAATTAATTAATGACTTAATTAATCAATCAATCACAGGCTACCGTGCTCTATAGACTGTGTGAGGTCACTGCCCTCATTCTATGACATCACAACCCAATCACAGACTAACCTGCTCCATAGATTGTGTGACATCACTGCCCTCATTCTATGACATCACCATCCAATCACAGGCTACCCTGCTCCATAGACTGTGTGACATCACTGCCCTCATTCTATGACATCACAACCCAATCACAGACTAACCTGCTCCATAGATTGTGTGACATCACTGCCCTCATTCTATGACATCACAACCCAATCACAGACTAACCTGCTCCATAGACTTTGTAACGTCACTGGCCTCATTCTATGACATCACCATCCAATCACAGACTAATCTGCTCCATAGAATGTTTGACATCACTGCCCTCATTCTATGACATCACCACCCAATCACAGGCTAGCCTGCTCTATAGACTGTTTGACCTCACTTACAAACGCAAAACGTTTTTGCGTTTGTATGTGTATTTCGCCATAGCGATGTGCACGTGCATACAGGGTTGTGCTGACTGAACCCCCCACATTTGTTTGACCTCACTGCCTTTGATCTATGACATCATCATCCAATCAGAGACTAATATGCTGCATAGACTGTGTGACCTCACTGCCCACACTCTATGATATCATCAGTCAATTACACGCTAACCTGCTACATAATGAACATGAGCACAAGAAAAGAAGCAGATACCAAGGTGCTGTCTGCAAAAAAAAAATTAAAATTTATTTTTTTAAAAGCATAAAACCATATAGAAGCCTGGTATAAAGCGTTTCAATGGCCGCCCTGTTCATCAGATACAAATAAAATGGCTTCAGAACAAGGTTTAAATGGCAAGTTTCCTACAAATAACATTATGGCATCAAAATCCACTGGTATCAAAACATGGCACTACAATCCACAGAAAAAAAAAATAAAAGATTTTTTGATAAAGAAAACCCCCAAAAAATTTAAAGCAGAAAGAAAATAGTACAACACAAAGAGAAACTGATAAATAGTCAAAATAATGACCACTAGATGCAAGGCCGGCGTCAGAACCCAGCATACCAGGGCAAGTGCCGGGGCCCACAACTCCTGCGGGGGCCCACAGCACAACTGCCAGAGGTCAGAAGCAATGAGTGCTTCCATCAATACAGATGGAAGAGCTTATTGCTGGAACGCTGGGAGCTGCGCTCCTGTCACTCACCGCTCAGCTCCCGCGCTCCTCCCCTCCTTCAGGCCGGTGGCGCACAAAATGGTGAAGCAGGAAGACTTCTCCTGCTCCACCATTCAGCCTGCAGGCACGGATTGCGCTGCCGGCCTGTGTTGGCGGAACATGCAGCCCGGTAATCTGCATAGGCTCCGCCCACACAGTGCTGCAGAGCGATCTGTGCCTGCAGGGAAGAGAGGACTGTGAGCTTCAGGAACGGGACAAGGTGAGTAGTTACTGTGTTGTTGTTTTTTTATACAGAGGGCTTTATTACTATGGAGGGGGCACAGAGGTCTTTATTACTATGGAGGGGGCACAGATGACTTTATTACTATGGAGGGGGCACAGAGGTCTTTATTACTATGGAGGGGGCACAGAGGACTTTATTACTATGGAGGGGGCACAGAGGTATTTATTATTATGGAGGGGGCACAAAGGACTTTATTACTATGGGAGGGGGAACAGAGGTCTTTATTATTTTTGAGGGGGCACAGAGGGCATATTTACTATGGAGGGGGCACAGGGGGCATTACTAATGTGAAGGGAGCACAATGGGCATTTCTACTATGGAGGAGGCACAGAGCCAGAGGGCATTGCTATTATGAGGGGGGCACAGTGGGCATTATTACTGTGAAGGGGGCACGGTGGGCATTATTACTGTGAAGGGGGCACAGTGGGCATTATTACTGTGAAGGGGGCACAATGGAGATTTCTACTATGAAGGGGGCACAATTTGGATTAATACTGTGATGTGGGCACAATGGGGATTATTACTGTGAAGGGGGCACAATGAGTATTCTTACTGTGAAGGGGGCACAGATAGGGCATTACAACTGTGAAAGGGGCACAAAGAGGGCATAACTACTGTGGGAGGGCACAATGTGGGCATAACTACTGCGAGGGGGCACGCATCTGTACAAAACTACTGTGAAGGTTGTACAATGAGGGCAATACTACTGTAAGGGGGTACAAATTTTTTTTTAAGTATTGGGGGAGTGCCAGAGAAAGGACCCGTCCCGGGTGCCAAACACCGTGGGTACGCCACTGAATCAGGGAACTATTTGCTCCCCACTCTTCCATTGAGCCACCAGCGCTCCACAGCAGCAGCGTGATGTCCTCACACATGGTCCTGCTGATCTGTGTAGGAGGAGGAGCGGGGCAGGCTGGGAATCACCTCTGCTCCTCCTACACAGCAGAGCCATGTGTCACAGTATCCTGCTGCTGCTGATGGGGAGCACAGATCATGGGAGGAGCGAGGTGACTGAGGCGAGGAGGATTTATTGTTTGTTTTTTTCACTTACTGTGAAGGGGACACATCTGGGCATAACCACTGTGAAGGGGGCACACTTCTTGGCATATCAACTGTGAGGGGGAACATATCTTGGCATATCTACTGTGAAGGGGGCACATATCTTGGCATATGTACTGTGAGGGGGCACATATCTTGGCATATCTACTATGAAGGGGACATATCTTGGCATATCTACTGTGAAGGGGGCACATATCTTGGCATATGTACTGTGAGGGGGCACATATCTTGGCATATCTACTATGAAGGGGACATATCTTGGCATATCTACTGTGAGCGGGCACATAGGGCACATATCTGTGAGTAGACCTGAGGGACTGAAACATTGGGTAGAAAATAACAGTAGGCACATAAGGACTGATTCCCATATATCCGCTCTGTGTAAGGTATTTAATCTATAATACATGCAGTTTCATTGCTGTAAGGGCCGTGCAAAATGCCACAAGGGGGCCCACTGAGACTTTATCGCCCAAGGGCCCACATGAACCTGGAGCCGGCCCTGACTAGCTGGCAGTGTAACTCAACAAATTAGTTACAAACAGTAATTCATTGATTTACACTGCCATCTAGTGGTCATTATTTTAATATTATGATAATGAAGTCTAAGTAGTAGCCTACAACTATCAATCACTGTTTCTTATTGCATTGTACCAGTGGCGTAGCATGGGGGCGGTTGCCCCAGGCGCCAAATTGCAGGGGGCGCCAGGCAGCAGGCATTTCAAGGTGGGCCATGGGAGTCTATGGCTCCCGTCCCCTTCGTTCTGCCTCATAGGCTTCAGGCCAGGCCTCAAACTTATGAGGCAGTAGAACGGTGCAGGAAATTGCGATTACCTCACCTTGACTCCTGCGCAGGAGGGCACGGTGATGTGTTCCTTACCACCTGCGCCAGAACGCCCAAAGCGGTGATGGAGAGAGGAAAAGAGGTGAGTATTTTTTTTTGTAACTACCTTAAGGCAGGCCATACTGGAGGCACTATGGGGGTGGGGGGCATTATCAGTATAAATATAATAAAAAACATACAAAGGAGGCAGTTATATTATATTTTATACAGAGGGGCCACATTATATATTATACAGAGGGGCCACATTATATATTATAATTATATATCTATATAATGATAATATATAATGGCCCTCTCTGTAATATTAGGATATTTAATAGCCCCCTCTGTATTATTAGTATATATAATGTCCCCTCTGTATTATTAGTATATATAATGGCTCCCTCTGTATTATTAGTATATATAATGGCCCCTCTGTATTATTAGTATATATAATGGCCCCTCTGTATTATTAGTATATATAATGGCCCTCTCTGTATTATTAGTATATATAATGGCTCCCTCTGTATTATTAGTATATATAATGGCTCCCTCTGTATTATTAGTATATATAATGGCCCTCTCTGTATTATTAGTATATATAATGGCCCCTCGGTGTTATTAGTATATATAATGGCCCTCTCTGTATTATTAGTATATGTAATGGCCCCTCTGTATTATTATAATATATAATAGCCCCCTCTGTATTATTAGTATATATAATGTCCCCTCTGTATTATTATAATATATAATGGCCCCTCTGTATTATTAGTATATATAATGGCTCCCTCTGTATTATTATAAAATATAATGTCCCCTCTGTATTATTAGTATATATAATGGCCCCCTCTGTATTATTATAAAATATAATGGCTCCCTCTGTATTATTATAATATATAATGTCCCCTCTGTATTATTAGTATATATAATGGCTCCCTTTGTATTATTATAAAATATAATGTCCCCTCTGTATTATTATAATATATAATGTCCCCTCTGTATTATTATAATATATAATGTCCCCTCTGTATTATTATAATATATAATGTCCCCTCTGTATTATTATAATATATAATGGCCCCTCTGTATTATTAGTATACATAATGTCCCCTCTGTATTATGAGTATATATAATGGCCCCTCTGTATTATTAGTATATATAATGGCCCCCTCTGTATTATTAGTATATATAATGGCTCCCTCTGTATTATTATAAAATATAATGTCCCTTCTGTATTATTAGTATATATAATGGCCCCTCTGTATTATTAGTATATATAATGGCCCCCTCTGTATTATTAGTATTGTCAAAGTATTTATTTCATATAAGATATAAAATCATAAAAATTATGATTTCATATTTTTATGAAATATGAAAATTGAAAAATGAAAAATTTAATTGGCGAACATATAAACGCCAGTTCTTTTATTGATGAGATCCAAAGTCAATTCGTGCAGCTAATGAAACAGGGTGCAATTAATTATATAAAATATAATTTATTACAAATCAATACAGTAAAAATAGAATACAAATTAATACAAGGACAATATCAAAATTGACCACAAGATGGTGCTCCACCGTTTACGACAGGCTCACTTAATTTACTACACCAAGTACAATACAATGCTACTCTTTTTTTTAAATCAAATTATTACCGATTAGTGTACTGGTTATCAAAACATTATAATGCAACAAAAAAAACACAATAGAAATGAATCTGTGGAAAGTCCCTTATGCTCAATCAAAGAATATGGCAGTAAGAGACACCTTATAAATACGCCTGTTGGCCTAACTACGGATAATAAAATCCGATCAGAGATCCCACTCTGATAGCAATATTACAAGAATTCTAATGATGTGCACATTCATTAAAATTTCCCATAAAATTACTGTTTTAACACTATTGACCCACTGATAATGGGGTCTCAACTATATGCCAATTGGAGCGATTTATAATTACTGCAAATGAATTCAATTATACATTACCCCTGGTTTTGGGATAAAGAGCTTTTAGAAGGGACCCAGCTTTCCAAGATTTAGATCTGTCAGTTTCTTTTGCGAGTCTCGGGTGTGTCCCTGGAAGAATTCCTTAGGCTGGGTTCACACTTGAGCGTTTTACAGCGCGTTCAAACGTGCTGTAAAACGCTCAACACATGAAAACCAATGCTTCCCTATGGCCCTGGTTCTCACTTGAGCATTTTACAGCGCGTTTGAACGCGCTGAAAAACGCCCTACGCTCAAACAAGTTCTTGAGCTTCTTTGGGGCGTTTTGACGCGCGTTTGTGGCCATAGGACACTGCAGTCAATCACACAAACGCGCGTCAAACGTGCGTTTACTATTGCAAAAAACGCACATAAAAATGCGCGGCAAAAACGCACGTTAAACGCACATATCAAATACGCTCAGGTCTGAACCCAGCCTTAGGGTATAGAGAGCTTTTTCTTAGGACTGGAAGTGGTGAAGATGTTCTGTGATCTGTGACGTCCTGTGGTACGTTCCTGACGTGTGAAGTAATGATGATGAATATTCCCTGCTCAATGATTTGAGAAGGCACCCTGTTCCGATCACCGCCCACCGCGCAGCGGTGATCGCAAATACACACCTGTGTCCTTAAGAGGTTAAGTTCTGGAAGAGACCAAAACATGTGTAGATGATCCGCACCTAAGCAATCACACTGCGGGCACCTAGAGATATCTCTTAGCCCACATTTAGGCCCCTTTCACACGAGCGAGTATTCCGCGCGGATGCGATGCGGGAGGTGAACGCATTGCACCCGCACTGAATACTGACCCATTCATTTCTATGGGGCTGTGCACACGAGCGGTGATTTTCACGCATCACTTTTGCGTTGCGTGAAAATCGCAGCATGCTCCTCTTTGTGCGTTTTTCACGTAACGCAGGCCCCATAGAAATGAATGGGGTTGCGTGAAAATCGCAAGCATCCGCAAGCAAGTGCGGATGCGGTGCGATTTTCACGCACGGTTGCTAGGAGACGATCGGGATGGAGACCCGAACCTTATTATTTTCCCTTATAACATGGTTATAAGGGAAAATAATAGCATTCTGAATACAGAATGCTAAGTAAAACAGGGCTGGAGGGGGTTAAAAAAAATAAAAAGTCATTTAACTCACCTTTATCCACTTGCTCGCGTAGCCGGCATCTCCGTCTGACTCTTTTACTGTATAGGACCTGTGGAGAGCATTAACTATAGTTTAAGGACCTGGGATGACGTCACTCTGGTCATCACATGGTACGTCACATGATCTTTTACCATGGTGATTCACCATGGTAACAGATCATGTGACGTACCATGTGATGACCATAGTGACGTCATCCCAGGTCCTTAAACTATAGTTAACGCTCTCCACAGGTCCTATACAGTAAAAGAGTCAGACGGAGATGCCCGGCATCGCGAGCAAGTGGGTTAAGGTGAGTTAAATGACTTTTTATTTTTTTTAACCCCCTCCAGCCCTGTTTTACTTAGCATTCTGTATTCAGAATGCTATTATTTTCCCTTATAACCATGTTATAAGGGAAAATAATACTATTTACAGAACACCGATCCCAAGCCCGAACTTCTGTGAAGAAGTTCGGGTTTGGGTACCAAACACGCGCGATTTTTCTCACACGAGTGCAAAACGCATTACAATGTTTTGCACTCGCGCGGAAAAATCGCGGGTGTTCCCGCAACGCACCCGCACATTTTTCCGCAACGCCCGTGTGAAAGAGGCCTTACTGAGCCATAGGAACATGACACATAATCTATGAAAAATATTAAATTGCACCAAAATGTGATTAAAATTATGAGATAATAAACCTAAATTCAAAAATATATTCCCCATCCCTCTAATTGAATACTTGGACAATCCACCTCCCAGGCCCTTTGTCCTGGTGTCTTAATAAATCGTGCCTTAAGAAACAATTAATACATATTTGCAATCTTCAGTCTCAGTTCTAAATTCCCTGTCAACTTATTTAAAAAAGAAGAAGTATCTACAGTATCTCGAAGGCCTCTTTCACACGGCCGTTTTTTTTTCCCGTTTACGGGCCGTTTTTTGCCTTCCGCATACGGTCTGTATACAGAACCATTCATTTCAATGGTTACACAAAAAAAACGGAATGTACTCCATATGCATTCCGTGTCCGTATTTCCGTTTTTTCGTTCCGTTGAAAGATAGAACATGTGCTATTAGTGCCGGCAAATCACATTCCATGGCTCCATTTAAGGCCTCATGCAAACAGCCGTTGTTTGGGTCCGCATCCGAGCCGCCGACCCATTCACTTCAATGGGGCTGCAAAATATGCTGTGTGCTGTCCGCATCCATTGCTCCGTTCCGTGGCCCCGCAAAGAAAATAGAACATGTCCTATTCTTGTCCGTTTTGCAGACAAGAATAGGCATTTCTACAATGGACCGCCCGTTCCGTTCCGCAAATTGTGGAAGGCACATGGGCGGCTTCCAATTTTTTGCGGACCGCAAAAAACGGAACGGTTGTGTGCATGAGGCCTATGTCAATATGTCTGAATAAAAAAAACTGAACACATACGGAAATGCATCCGTTTGTCTTCCGTATCCGTTCCGTTTTTGCGGAACCATCTATTGAAAATTTTATGCCCAACCCAATTTTTTATATGTAATTACTGTATACTGTATATGTCATACGGAAAAACGGAATGGAAAAACGGAACAGAAACAAAACCGAAACAAAAAAACGGGACAACGGATCCGTGAAAAACAGACCGCAAAACACTGAAAAAGCAATACGGTCGTGTGAAAGAGGCCTAACAGTGATTTATCCTTCAAACTAGAAAGTGCCGATCGCAGCTGAAAATATTAGGGATGAGCGAACCCGAACTGTATAGTTCGGGTTCGTACCGAATTTTGGGGTGTCCGTGACACGGACCCGAACCCGAACATTTTCGTAAAAGTCCGGGTTCGGGTTCGGTGTTCGGCGCTTTTTGAAAGGCTGCAAAGCAGCCAATCAACAAGCGTCATACTACTTGGCCCAAGAGGCCATCACAGCCTTGCCTACTATTGGCATGGCTGTGATTGGCCAGTGCAGCATGTGACCCAGCCTCTATATAAGCTTGGGTCACGTAGCGCCGCACGTCACTCTGCTATGATCAGTGTAGGGAGAGGTTGCAGCTGCGACGTTAGGGCGAGATTAGGCAGATTAACTCCTCCAAAAGACTTCATTCTGTGATCGATCTGCAGCTGTGGATCATTGAAGTGCTATTATTGACTTGCTCACTTTTTTGAGGCTGCCCAGAGCGTTTTTATATCACTTTTTTCTGGGGTGATCGGCGGCCATTTTGTGACTTGTGGTGCGCCAGCACGAGCTATCACCAAGTGCATTTAACCATCAACAGTGTGGTTATTTTTTGACCATATACTACATCAGGGGCAAGTTGAGCCTGTCACCCAACGCCTAAAAAATAGACCTGACATTTATATTCCTCCAAATCTGTACTGTTTTAGCTGGTCAAGTTATTTGTAGTGACCGTAAAAGCACAGTTTTTTTTCTGGGTTGAAAAACTATTCCCAAATTTGCCATTCTCAAAATAACTAGTTTCTGCTATATCAGGCCTACTTGAAATCTATCCCAAAAAGGATATCTTAGATTCAAGGTGCTGATAGTGTCATTCAGAAAAACTTAACACACACACTACCGTGCAGATACAAGTCTAATTCTGTGATTAAACCTATACCTGTCACACAGCGCAAAAAAAAAAACAGGCCTCACATCTCTATTCAACCAAATCTGTACTGTTTTAGCTGGTCAAGTTATTTGTAGTGACCGTAAAAGCACAGTTTTTGTTCTGGGGTGATTCTCTGCTATGACATGAAGACTGATTCTGCGCTGACATAAGGCCAGATTCTCTGTTACAGGACCGCTCTCCTCTGTCTGGGTGCCTGGGCCTAAATATGTGACAGTGGCCTGTTCCAGTGGTGGGTGACGTGAAGCCTGATTCTCTGCTATGACATAAAGACAGATTCTGCGCTGACATAAGGCCAGATTCTCTGTTACGGGACCTCTCTCCTCTGCCTGGGTGCCTGGGCCTAAATATGTGACAGTGGCCTGTTCCAGTGGTGGGTGACGTGAAGCCTGATTCTCTGCTATGACATAAAGACAGATTCTGCGCTGACATAAGGCCAGATTCTCTGTTACGGGACCTCTCTCCTCTGCCTGGGTGCCTGGGTATAAATGTGTGACAGTGGCCTGTTCCAGTGGTGGGTGACGTGAAGCCTGATTCTCTGCTATGACATGAATACAGATTCTGCGCTGACATAAGGCCAGATTCTCTGTTACGGGACCGCTCTCCTCTGTCTGGGTGCCGGGGCCTAAATGTGTGACAGTGGCCTGTTCCAGTGGTGGGTGACGTGAAGCCTGATTCTCTGCTATGACATGAAGACAGATTCTGCGCTGACATAAGGCCAGATTCTCTGTTATGGGACCTCTCTCCTCTGTCTGGGTGCCGGGGCCTAAATGTGTGACAGTGGTCTGTTCCAGTGGTGGGTGACGTGAAGCCTGATTCTCTGCTATGACATGAAGACAGATTCTGCACTGACATAAGGCCAGATTCTCTGTTACGGGACCTCTCTCCTCTGCCTGGGTGCCTGGGTATAAATGTGTGACAGTGGCCTGTTCCAGTGGTGGGTGACGTGAAGCCTGATTCTCTGCTATGACATGAAGACTGATTCTGCGCTGACATAAGGCCAGATTCTCTGTTACGGGACCTCTCTCCTCTGCCTGGGTGCCGGGGCCTAAATATGTGACAGTGGCCTGTTCCAGTGGTGGGTGACGTGAAGCCTGATTCTCTGCTTTGACATAAAGACAGATTCTGCGCTGACATAAGGCCAGATTCTCTGTTACGGGACCTCTCTCCTCTGCCTGGGTGCCTGGGTATAAATGTGTGACAGTGGCCTGTTCCAGTGGTGGGTGACGTGAAGCCTGATTCTCTGCTATGACATGAATACAGATTCTGCGCTGACATAAGGCCAGATTCTCTGTTACGGGACCGCTCTCCTCTGTCTGGGTGCCGGGGCCTAAATGTGTGACAGTGGCCTGTTCCAGTGGTGGGTGACGTGAAGCCTGATTCTCTGCTATGACATGAAGACAGATTCTGCGCTGACATAAGGCCAGATTCTCTGTTACGGGACCTCTCTCCTCTGCCTGGGTGCCTGGGCCTAAATGTGTGACAGTGGCCTGTTCCAGTGGTGGGTGACGTGAAGCCTGATTCTCTGCTATGACATGAAGACAGATTCTGTGCTGACATAAGGCCAGATTCTCTGTTACGGGACCGCTCTCCTCTGTCTGGGTGCCGGGGCCTAAATGTGTGACAGTGGCCTGTTCCAGTGGTGGGTGACGTGAAGCCTGATTCTCTGCTATGACATGAAGACAGATTCTGCGCTGACATAAGGCCAGATTCTCTGTTACGGGACCTCTCTCCTCTGCCTGGGTGCCTGGGCCTAAATGTGTGACAGTGGCCTGTTCCAGTGGTGGGTGACGTGAAGCCTGATTCTCTGCTATGACATGAAGACTGATTCTGCGCTGACATGAAGCCAGATTCTCTGCTATGGCATGAAGAGACTGATTCTCTGCTGACATGAAGCCAGATTCTTTGCTATGGGACCTCTGTCCAATTGATATTGGTTAATTTTTATTTTTTTTATTTTTATTTTAATTCATTTCCCTATCCACATTTGTTTGCAGGGGATTTACTTACATGTTGCTGCCTTTTGCAGCCCTCTAGCTCTTTCCTGGGCTTTTTTACAGCCTTTTTAGTGCCCAAAAGTTCGGGTCCCCATTGACTTCAATGGGGTTCGGGTTCGGGACGAAGTTCGGGTCGGGTTCGGATCCCGAACCCGAACATTTCCGGGAAGTTCGGCCGAACTTCTCGAACCCGAACATCCAGGTGTTCGCTCAACTCTAGAAAATATCAATGCACTTTTCTGCCATTCACGACACAACCATAGATGGCCAGCAATGAAGTAACCCTTAAAGTAGGGGAGATTTAAACCCCCCTGCTCCAGTGGTTTATACAAATATTCCCCTTTGAGCCTTACTCGCTTCCTTCCCCACAGTAAATCATTAATGATTCTCTCCATAAGTTTAAAATATTTGTCCTCCATATGGGTGAATTTTTAAGAATATAAAGGAGTTGGGGTAGAATCACCATCTTGACCAGGGATACCCGATCAGCTCTAGATAAAGGAATGTCCCAATTTTTTTACTTAATTTCGTTATGAGTGGAATCAAATTTAGCTGTAAAAAGTCTTCAATCTTAGGGGATATAATCATACCCAAATACTGAAAAGTATCAGAAACATTAAACTTAGTCGACAAAGCCACAGACAGAAGAAAATAGGAAAGTTATGCAGAAGGCTACTCAGGGAGAGATCTAGGAATGGAATAGGGATACATATGTTATTCCCAAAAACACCTGGATCTGGAGAGATAATTGGGACATGTCGAACATCAAAAGATTGAGAATATAAAAAACATCTATAATCCCAACCTCCCATCTCATGTCCCACCTCTTGATATACTTGTCTATAACCCAGACCCTATAGAGATCAGTGGCGTATCCAGGGGGGGGCAACGGGGCAATTGCCCCCCCCCCCCCAGAGTTGGCGGCGGCGGGGCACAGGGAGATGAGCGCTTCCATTGTGGAAGCACTCATCTCCTTAGTCATCTGTATCGCCGTCCTCAGGACAGCGATACAGATGACTGTGCTGAGGCAGGGGAGGGAGAGGCATGTCCCTTTCCCTTCCTCTGATAGGCTGCCTGCCTATCAGAGGCCGGCGCAGGAACACAGGCCGGAAGAGGCCTGAGCCGTACAGCGCGGGACACAGGCCGGAAGAGGCCTGCATCGCATCGCTGACTGGAGGTAAGTATAAGTGTTTTTTTTTTATTTTTATATATACAATACTTTTACTGGCACATGGGGATGGGGGGTGCCTGTTATTGCTGGCGGGGGGGGCTTTTATTGCTGGCACATGGTGGGGGGCTGTTATTACTGGCACATGGGGGGGCTGTTATTGCTGGCACATGGGGAGGGGCTGTTATTGCTGGCACATGGGGGGCTGTTATTGCTGGCACATGGGGGGGCTGTTATTGCTGGCACATGGGGGGGCTGTTATTGCTGGCACATGGGGGGGTCTGTTATTGCTGGCACATGGGGGGTCTGTTATTGCTGGCACATGGGGGGGCTGTTATTGCTGGCACATGGGGGGGCTGTTATTACTGGCACATGGGGGGCTGTTATTGCTGGCACATGGGGGGGTTGTTATTGCTGGCACATGGGGGGGCTGTTATTGCTGGAACATGGGTGGCTGTTATTACTGCCACATGGGGGGGCTGTTATTGCTGGCACATGGGGGGGCTGTAATTGCTGGCACATGGGGGGCTGTTATTGCTGGCACATGGGGGGGCTGTTATTGCTGGCACATGGGGGGGCTGTTATTGCTGGCACATGGGGGGCTGTTATTGCTGGCACATGGGGGGCTGTTATTTCTGGCACATGGGGGGGCTGTTATTGCTGGCACATGGGCGCTGTTATTGCTGGCACATGGGGCTGTTATTGCTGGCACATGGGGGGCTGTTATTAATACTGGAACATGGGGGGGCTGTTATTAATACTGACACATGGGGGGGCTGTTATTAATACTGGCACATGGGGGGCTGTTATTAATACTGGCACATGGGGGGCTTTTATTAATACTGGCACATGGGGGGGCTGTTATTAATACTGGCACATGGGGGGCTGTTATTAATACTGACACATGGGGGGGGCTGTTATTAATACTGGCACATGGGGGGCTGTTATTAATACTGGCACATGGGGGCTGTTATTAACACTGGCACATGGGGGGCTGTTATTACTGGCACATGGGGGGCTGTTATTACTGGCACATGGGGGGCTGTTATTACTGGCACATGATTGGGGGGTTGCTCTTGTCACTGGAACATCATTGGGGGCACTATAGGGGCATCTACTGAGGCCACAAAGAAGGGGTATTTTATATGGGGGGCTCTGTACAGTACAATTTTATACTGGGACACATTATGGTGGGTACTATGGGGAAGGGGGAGAGGAGTACTATGGGGTCATCTACCGGGGGCAATAAGAAGGGGTATTTTATACTTGCAAATTATGGGGGACACTGAGGGCATCTACTGGAGCATTTTATACTGGTACATTATGGGGGGCACTAGGAGGAAGGAGGGTGTGGAGCACTATGGGGGCATTTACTGGGGGCACTATATAGGGGTGTTTTATACTGGCACATTATGGGGGCACTATGGGGACAAGGGGGTATTTTTTGCACATTATAAGGAGAATTATTTCTACTGGGGGGGCATTATGGTGGGCTTTATTACTTCCCCATGGTATGACCCCCTAGTAGCAGCACCAGCCTCTCCCTGCTCTGCTATCCCTCTGCCCCTTCTCCAAATCCTTATTATGAAATCTTTCTCATTAGGATAAAACACAACATCAGCTCCTCCGAGCCCTCGGCCAAAGTGTTGAAGTGGCGTCCGAGATCCCCAAGGGCCAAGCCAAGTAATTGTAAGTTTTCATGTGGAATATGTTTATGTTATACACATATAGCATACACTGTGCCACACAATATACAGTATACCGCTACACTGTGCCACACAATGTACAGTATACCTCTACACTGTGCCACACAATATACAGTATACCTCTACACTGTGCCACACTATATACAGTATACCTCTACACTGTGCCACACAATATACAGTATACCTCTACACTGTGCCCCACAATATACAGTATACCGCTACACTGTGCCACACAATATACAGTATACCTCTACACTGTGCCACACAATATACAGTATACCTCTACACTGTGCCACACTATATACAGTATACCTCTACACTGTGCCCCACAATATACAGTATACCTCTACACTGTGCCACACAATATACAGTATACCTCTACACTGTGCCACACAACATACAGTATACTTCTACACTGTGCCACACAATATACAGTATACCTCTACACTGTGCCACACAATATACAGTATACCTCTACACTGTGCCACACAATATAGTATACCTCTACACTGTGCCACACAATGTACAGTATACCTCTACACTGTGCCCCACGATATACAGTATACCTCTACACTGTGCCACACAATGTACAGTATACCTCTACACTGTGCCACACAATGTACAGTATACCTCTACACTGTGCCACACAATGTATAGTATACCTCTACACTGTGCCACACAATATACAGTATACCTCTACACTGTGCCCCACAATGTACAGTATACCTCTACACTGTGCCACACAATGTATAGTATACCTCTACACTGTGCCACACAATATACAGGCTAACCTGCTACATGGACTGTTTGACCTTACTGCCCCCACTCTATGACATCATCAGCCAGTCACAGACTAACCAGCTATATAGACTGTGTGACCTCACTGTCCTCGCTCTGTGACATCATCAGCCAGTCACAGACTAACCAGCTACATAGACTGTGTGACCTCTCTGCCCTCGCTCTATGACATCACCATCCAATCATATGTTAAACTGCTACATAGACTGTGTGACCTCTTTGCCCTCGCTCTATGACATCACCATCCAATCACATGCAAACCTGCTATATAGACTTTATGACCCCATTGCCCTCACTCTATGACATTATCATTCACAGGCTAACCTGCTACATGGACTGTTTGACCTTACTGCCCCCACTCTATGACATCATCAGCCAGTCACAGACTAACCAGCTACATAGACTGTGTGACCTCACTGCCCTCGCTCTGTGACATCACCATTCAGTCACACGTTAAACTGCTGCATACACTGTGTGACCTCACTGCCCTCGCTCTGTGACATCACCACCCGATCACATGCTAACCAGCTACATAGACTATTTGACCTTACTGCCCCCACTCTATGACATCATCAGCCAGTCACAGACTAACTAGCTACATAGACTGTGTGACATCACTGCCCTCGCTCTGTGACATCACCATTCAGTCACACGTTAAACTGCTGCATACACTGTGTGACCTCTCTGCCCTCACTCTGTGACATCACCATTCAGTCACACGTTAAACTGCTGCATACACTGTGTGACCTCTCTGCCCTCACTCTGTGACATCACCACCCGATCACATGCTAACCTGCTACATAGACTATTTGACCTTACTGCCCCCACTCTATGACATCATCAGCCAGTCACAGACTAACCAGCTACATAGACTGTGTGACCTCACTGTCCTCGCTCTATGACATCACCATTCAGTCACATGTTAAACTGCTACATAGACTGTGTCCTCTCTGCCCTTGCTCTATGACATCACCACCCAATCACATGCTAACCTGCTATATAGACTTTATGACCTCATTACCCTCACTCTATGACATTATTATTCACAGGCTAACCTGCTACATGGACTAGGAGTCTAAGTACCGGTACTATTAATCAGTTTCTTATTGTGTTGTACTAGAGCGTATGACCTCACTGCCCTTACTCTGTGATGGCACACAGCTGATATTTTTGCATATTTGTAGGTGAACACTTTCCAGGCCGTCCTGTGCTCTAATGGAAGTCTTACTTTTATTATGTTTAACTATGAAAGTATTGTGTGGACTACAGGGACCTTAAGTAATGGGGACAGCAAAGGACTTGGAGGCACCCCAGCTTTGGTAAGTACCAAACATCTTGCAGAAAATCCACAGAATCCAACTCAACATTGTGTAATATCTCCAAATCCCCTGCATAGATACAAAGTTAGATGATAATTTTTTATTTCCCAGAAGTCACCAATAGGAGGAGCTCAGGAGCTTATTGCATACAGATTAAATATTCAGATCCATGTATAAAAAGTATGCTGTTTGGTCCTAAGCTCCCCCTAGTGGTGACTGCCAGTAGATAAAAAAAATAGCATTTGTTTCTTTGGAGTGGAGTTGGAACTCTGCGTTACACTATAAAGCTCTGACCGTGATATAAATGCATTAATAAATAATCAGCACAGAGTTTTTGAATTGCCACAGTCTCAGTGCGACTTTCTGTCTCATACATATATTATCATTGTAACTTTATATTTTTCTTACTGTTTTGCTCTTGACTCTCACAGGCCGGTGTAAATAGTGGATCTTATACTGGTTATTACAAAATCCCTGGATCCTTATCAGCAGATATTATTTATATAACGTCCACCAGTAATGTCCACTTCCCTGGACGCTGGGTCTTCAGAGTGGACAATTTGCATTCCGAAGATCCCAGCGGGGTTGTAGGTAAAGTACACGCATAGATGGTTCCATAAAAAATTCTAAAAGGTCTTAAGATGATTGTTACAATGATACTTACTATTCCTTTGGCTGGTGTTTTATATAAATAAGGATATGACCTGATATGATATTTTAAATCTCTCAGTATTATGCGCGTGCGCTCTAATCATGTGATACGTTTTCCTTTTAAATTGTGTCTGTGCTCATGAAAGGACGTACCCTGCATCATCAACCAATCACAGACTTGCTTGCTTCATAGACTGTTACTTCCCTGCTCGCACTCATCCATCATCCAATCCCAGTTTAACTTGCTGCACAGACTGTGACCTCCACCTGTGACATCACCATCCAATCACAGACTGACCTGCTGCAAAAACAATGTGACCTCACTGCCCTCACTTTGTGACATCATCCAATCACAGACTGACTTGCTGCATACACTGTGACCTCACTGCCCTCACCTTGTGACATCATCCAATCACAGACTGACTTGCTGCATACACTGTGACCTCACTGCCCTCACCTTGTGACATCATCCAATCGCAGATTGACTTGCATACACTGTGACCTCACTGCTCTCACCTTGTGACATCACTATCCAATCACAGACTGACTTGCTGCATACACTGTGACCTCATTGCTCTCACCCCGTGACATCACTATCCAATCACAGACTGACTTGCTGCATACACTGTGACCTCACTGCCCTCACCTTGTGACATCATCCAATCACAGACTGACTTGCTGCATACACTGTGACCTCATTGCTCTCACCCCGTGACATCACTATCCAATCACAGACTGACTTGCTGCATACACTGTGACCTCACTGCTCTCACCTTGTGACATCATCCAATCGCAGACTGACTTGCTGCATAGCAAAAATATGGGTGGACAGCACTCCTAAGTAATGATGTGTCGGGTGCTCGTCTCCAGGAGGGGTGGTAAAAAGCCCCTATGAAGCAACTTGTAGATATCCAGAAAACATAGAAACATAGAAACATAGAATGTGTCGGCAGATAAGAACCATTTGGCCCATCTAGTCTGCCCAATATACTGAATACTATGGATAGCCCCTGGCCCTATCTTATATGAAGGATGGCCTTATGCCTATCCCATGCATGCTTAAACTCCTCCACTGTATTTGCAGCTACCACTTCTGCAGGAAGGCTATTCCATGCATCCACTACTCTCTCAGTAAAGTAATACTTCCTTATATTACTTTTAAACCTTTGCCCCTCTAATTTAAAACTGTGTCCTCTTGTGGTAGTTTTTCTTCTTTTAAATATGCTCTCCTCTTTTACCGAGTTGATTCCCTTTATGTATTTAGCAGTTTCTCTCATATCCCCTCTGTCTCTTCTTTCTTCCAAGCTATACATATTAAGGTCCTTTAACCTTTCCTGGTAAGTTTTATCCTGCAATCCATGTACTAGTTTAGTAGCTCTTCTCTGAACTCTCTCTAGAGTATCTATATCCTTCTGGAGATATGGCCTCCAGTACTGCGCACAATACTCCAAGTGAGGTCTCACCAGTGTTCTGTACAGCGGCATAAGCACTTCACTCTTTCTACTGCTTATACCTCTCCCTATACATCCAAGCATTCTGCTGGCATTTCGTGCTGCTCTATTACATTGTCTTCCCACCTTTAAGTCTTCTGAAATAATTACTCCTAAATCCCTTTCCTCAGATACTGAGGTCAGGACTGTGTCAAATATTCTATATTCTGCCCTTGGGTTTTTACGCCCCAGGTGCATTATCTTGCACTTATCCACATTAAATTTCAGTTGCCAGAGTTCTGACCATTCTTCTAGTTTTCCTAAATCCTTTTCCATTTGGCGTTTCCCTCCAGGAACATCAACCCTGTTACATATCTTTGTGTCATCAGCAAAAAGACAAACCTTACCAGCGAGGCCTTTTGCAATATCACTTATGAAGATATTAAACAAAATTGGTCCCAGTACAGATCCCTGTGGAACCCCACTGGTAACATGACCTTGTTTTGAATGTTCTCCATTGACTACAACCCTCTGTTGTCTGTCACTCAGCCACTGCCTAATCCACTCAACAATATGGGAGTCCATGCTCAATGACTGCAGTTTTTGATAAGTCTTCTATGTGGGACAGTGTCAAAAGCCTTACTAAAATCTAGATATGCGATGTCTACTGCACCTCCACCGTCTATTATTATAGCATGCTTGAAAAAGGCTAACACAGCCGAAACGTTGCACCCGGAATAAATTCCACCTTTTGCACCTTTTTTGGATGTGCTGTCTCCATTTATTTATTTTTTTCTGGATATCTATGACTTGCTGCATACACTGTGACCTCACTGCTCTCACCCCGTGACATCACTATCCAATCACAGACTGACTTGCTGCATACACTGTGACCTCACTGCTCTCACCCCGTGACATCACTATCCAATCACAGACTGACTTGCTGCATACACTGTGACCTCACTGCTCTCACCCCGTGACATCACTATCCACAGCAACCGCAAACAAATATCCCCCTCTTTGTGCTATTAAAAAAGTCTAATAAAGTAGAGACATTTAATTATTTTTTTCATTTTCTCGGGCATAAAAAATGAATGCAAAAAAATATATACTAAAATAAAAATGGCATGAAGATAAAGCTTCACGTATCCCGAAAAAATAGTAGCAAATTATGTTTAAAAAAAAACAGACGGAAAACAATGAAAATGTGTCTGGCCATGAAGGGTGAAAGTAGATATTAATGGGGTTGGCCCAACTAGGACATTGATGGCATATCGCTAGGATATGCCATCAATGTCAGATAGGTGCTGGTCCCACATCTGGGACCCTCTCCTATCTCTAGAACGGCGCCCACAAACATGTTTGAATGTGAAATAGTGCATGAAAATCAATGTCATTCAAATATATACAAAACTATTTTAATTTGTGATACAATTTGGATACATGGAATCACATATTTTACATGCAGTGTAATTGTGGTAATGGCTGTATGTGTGTACTGTTTTGCCGTTTAGTATATTGTAGGGTTGATATGGACGATGTCCCGGGTATGGAGACAGCTGTGCGGCGTAAGTATTATTTTCAGGACCTATATAATCTACACTGTGCTGTTCTATCTGATCGGAGCAGGGCAGAGCTCCACCACAACAGACACGGGAAGGACCTTGTCGCGGTTCTGTTGCTCACAATCTGTGGACATTACTGCTGCCAAAATTTTAAGTGGCGGAGAACTTGGCTACCACAACCGGTGATTTTTTTTTTTTAAGGAAAAAAAGAGCTTCAGAGCTGGAATCTAAGTGAGATTCAAAGGGGAACTGTGCCTCTTTCTCATCGCACTAGTTTGGATACTTTTTCCCCATGTACTTTTTACCCTTGTGTATCCATTTTTTTTAATTGGACCCGATGTGCTTTTAATACCTATGGATGTGATAGAGAGTGGCCCCCCATCAGGACCCCACTCTGTTAGCAAGAACAGAGAGCTTTTATCACATCTGATCAATGAGGGTCTCTTAAAGAGGAGTCTGTTTTAGTAACTACTTGCATTCCCAGCCATCCGGATCCATTGTGATTTGCTGATATCAGGGACAGCTTCAATCTTAGTGCAGGTCTTCTTCATGAGACTCTCCCAATAAGCAGCAGTATTTTCCACAGGTTGTGCTAACGATTCCCCCAATTTTTTTTTTGCCTCTTGTGATTGGATAAAAAGGAGCATCGGAACTTGATACATAATAATACAGAGGTGTCCACCCTTACCTTATCTTGAATATACATGGGGGGAGGAGAACGGAACAGAATCGCACATCCACAATGCTATGCTTTGATCTAACTCGCTTATCAGCGCTATAATAAAGAGTACAGCCCCCCATACTGCATGCTGTACAAGAGGCATTAGTGTACATATTGATCAAAAGGCATAAGCCCACTCACCACGACAAGGACGCCTCTATTTTTTTCTTTACTGGTATCAGCACTCCTCCCATTCGGCACAGGTGGTTTTAATCACATTGGTCTGCATATAGTGGTCATTGACCTGTAGCTCCTGATAGCAATGGACATGTTGTGTTAGACAGCTGTTCACATGGTGCAGTACTGCGTGGTGGCCTTTGTTTTTGTGGTGCTGTTCTGGTGGGTTGGTGGGACCCAGTGCCATGGGTGGCATTGTCAGACAGCAGGGTTGCTGCTTTGACTCCTGGGTTCCGCCGCCTACCAGGGCATTACCGCTCTGTCACCGCACTGCGCTGCACTTTTTTGTCAGAGTAGGTCCCACTCAAAAGAGGCGACCTTGTTGTGGTGAGTGGGCTTATGCCTTTTGATCAAAATGTACACTAATGCCTCTTGTACAGCATGCAGTATGGGGGGCTGTACTCTTTATTATAGCGCTGATAAGCGAGTTAGATCAAAGCATAGCTTTGTGGATGTGCGATCCAGTTCCGTTCTCCTCCCCCCCCCCCCCATGAATACCCTTATCTTGAATATAGTTAAAGACTTAACTTCTGATGAAGCAAATACAATATTACAACATATTACCGAAAACCCTTGGCATGCTGCAATTCATAACACAGCCACTGGGTGGCAGCACATAGACAAAGAATAAAAAATTCAAAATCATGTTTTTTTGCAATGTTGAGTTAGGTATGGACACATCGGAAGCACTCCACTGAAAGATGACTGTCACCGAAAAATGCAATGCAATCTGCAGGCAGCATGCTATAGAGCAGATATATAGCTTGGTAGGAAATAAATCGGTTAAACTTGCAATTTGCACATTTATATATCTGTTTTTCCAACTTAAGACTGTGTGTTAACACACACAGAGAATGCTATCAATCACTGATAACACCTCCCCTGTGTATAACTATCAGTGACTGACAGCTATTAGTGACTTACAGCTATCTGTTAATACACTTACACAGAGAATGCTATCAATCACTGATAACACCTCCCCCAAGTACAGCTATCAGTGACTGACAGATATCTCTGTATACACACTTACACAGAGAATGCTATCAGTGATAACGCCTCACTATGTACAACTATCAGTGACTGACAGCTATCTCTGTATACACACTTACACAGAGAATGCGATCAGTGATAGCACCTCCCTGTGTACAACTACCAGAGACTGACAGCTATCTCTGTATACACACTTACACAGAGAATGCTATCAGTGATAACACCTCCCCTGTGTACAGCTATCAGTGACTGACAGCTATCTCTGTATACACACTTACACAGAGAATGCTATCAATCACTGATAACATGTCACTATGTACAACTATCAGTGACTGACAGCTATCTCTGTATACACACTTACACAGAGAATGCGATCAGTGATAGCACCTCCCTGTGTACAACTACCAGAGACTGACAGCTATCTCTGTATACACAATTACAGAAAGAATGCTATCAATCACTGATAACACCTCCCCCAAGTACAGCTATCAGTGACTGACAGCTATCTCTGTATACACACTTACACAGAGAATGCTATCAGTGATAACACCTCCCCTGTGTACAGCTATCAGTGACTGACAGCTATCTCTGTATACACACTTACACAGAGAATGCTATCACTGATAACACCTCCTCTGTGTACAGCTATCAGTGACTGACAGCTATCTCTGTATACACACTTACACAGAGAATGCTATCAATCACTGATAACACCTCACTATGTACAACTATCAGTGACTGACATCTACAGTATCTCTGCATACACACTTACAGAAAGAATTCTGTCAATCACTGATAACACCTCCCCTGTGTTCACATCGTAGCATCCTAATATTTATAAGTTTTAACTTTAACTTTAAACTTTTTATTTTTCTGTTGATGTATCAGTATGAGGACTTGTTTTTTTGCAGTTTTTGGTGGCACCATTTTGAAGAACACATAACTTACTGATTAACCTTTATTAACTCTTTCTCTGAGGGTGGTAATGCTGTCACTGAGTTTTTGCATTATAAATTTTGTGGCGTTCCTTTTTAAGCATAAATAACATGATAATGTTATTTTCTGGCTCAGTATGATTACAGCGATACCAAGTATGTACAGATCCTTAAAAAAAGAAAATGTTTTTGCATTGATGCTTCCCAAGACACAGAACTTTTATTTTTTATTTTTCTTTATACAGAGCTAAGTGCTTGATTTTTGGTGGATAACCTGTCCTTTTCAGCAGCAATTTTGGCATTTTTTATTTTTTGTTTTGTTGTTTGTATTTCTACAGCGTTCCACATATGGAATATATTACCACAAATCACTGAATAAGGTGGCCTGCTGGGAGGAAATGCTCAGAACCCCAAGTACTGTAGCGTATTTATAACCGGGGGAGCAAAACTTCCACATAGGATCCGCTGCAAACTGCAATCCCCAGGAAATAACGCATACAATGGAGGATGCCGGCAGCGGAACATATGTGCCACAAAAAAAATCAAAAAATCCTACACAATGTGAAACTGCAAAGGTGCACTACAATATATGCAAATGAAAATACAAGGCTAAACCCTCACGCTAGATGTTAAAATAAGATTTTAGCCAATATATTCCGTTCAAGAACATATCGGAGCCCGCGCACCCCGTCAAGGTATCTCAGTTGGCGCGGGACCTACCGCTAAACCTACCTATAGTGTGTGAACACTGTCCGATAGGTGCTAAGGTCCGAATCACAGCCAAGCCTCCAAAAACCTCCAAAGTAAGATTACAAATACAATGCGAGGAGGCTGTGAGCCCCACCTATAACAGGCCAGTGTGACACAGGCTACCAGGTGCACCAGAATGTTACCAAAGATGAAAAATTGGCACATTTAATAAATTATGAACGGATCCGGTTGTATTATCTTTAAAATAGCAATGACGGATCCGTCATGAACTCCACTGAAAGTCAATGAGGGATGGATCCGTTTTCTATTGTGTCCGAGAAAACAGATCCATCACTACTGACTTGCATTGTGGCTCATACTGGATCTGTTTTGCTCCGCATCACATTCTATCTTCATTCAGCAGGACCTGCGCTGACGTCACCGCGCTCCCCACGTGGTGAGCGCGATGACGTCAGCGCAGGTCCTGCAAGAAGAAGAAAGAAGACGATAACGGCTGGCGATCAAGTGGATGAGCTGAGTAATTTTTTTTATTATTTTTTAACCCTCATGGACATTATACTTAGCATTCTGTATTAAAGAATGCTATTATTTTCCATTATAACCATGTTATAAGGGAAAATAATAAAGTGAATGGACCTCATCCCTATTTAACTACATCATCTCCTTGGCAACCATGTGTCAAAATCGCATAGCATCCGCACTTGCTTGCGATTTTCAAGCAGCCGCATTCACTTCTATGGGGCCTGTGTTAGAAAAACGCTGAATATATAACACACTGCAATTTTCATGCAACGCAGAAGTGATGCGTGAAAAACAACGCTCATCTACACAGCCCCATTGAAATGACTGGGTCCGGATTCAGCTCCTGTATTTGCATCTCCTGTATTTGCTGTGACCATCTCCTGCGGCTATTCCAGAGATTCACACTCCTTGCTGTAAAGAATGCTTCTCTCCTCTTATAACTGAATCTTTTTCTCCAGACGTACGAAGTGGCCCCTCGTTTTTTTGAGGGGGTTTAACACAGAATAGCTTCCCTTGATATTTTTTGTATGGTCCGTTTATATATTTGCACAGGTTAATCATGTCCCCCCTTAGATGACTTTTTTCAAGGCTAAACAATTTCAGTTCATTTAATATTTGCTCATAACTAAGATCTTCCAGGTCCCTTATCAGTTTAGTCGCTCTCCTTTATACTTTTTCTAACTCCAGGGCATCCTTTTTATGAACTGGTGCCCAGAACTGAACTGCATATTCCATTTGAGGCCGCACCAACGCTTCGTATAGTGGCAATATTACATCCCTGTCCTGAGAGTCCATACTTCTTTTTATATTCTGTTGGCCTTAGAGGCAGCTGACTGGCATTGCATGCTGTTATTTAGTCTATGGTCTACTAATACACCCAGATCCTTCTCAACCAGTGACTCTCCCAGTTTTACTCCCCCTAGGACATATGCTGCATCCAGATTATTAGCCCCCAGGTGCATAACTTTACATTTATCTATATTAAACCTCATTTGCCAATTTACTTATAACTTATTATATACATAACAAACAAGTGTGAAACAACTGAAAATATGTCATATTCTAGGTTCTTCAAAGTAGCCACCTTTTGCTTTGATTACTGCTTTGCACACTCTTGGCATTCTCTTGATGAGCTTCAAGAGGTAGTCCCCTGAAAGTGTCTTCCAACAGTCTTGAAGGAGTTCCCAGAGATGCTTAGCACTTGTTGGCCCTTTTGCCTTCACTCTGCGGTCCAGCTCACACCAAACCATCTCGATTGGGTTCAGGTCCGGTGACTGTGGAAGCCAGGTCATCTGGCGCAGCACCCCATCACTCTCCTTCATGGTCAAATAGCCCTTACTTTCAAAGTTTTCCCAATTTTTCGGCTGACTGACTGACCTTCATTTCTTAAAGTAATGATGGCCACTCGTTTTTCTTTACTTAGCTGCTTTTTTCTTGCCATAATACAAATTCTAACAGTCTATTCAGTAGGACTATCAGCTGTGTATCCACCTGACTTCTCCTCAACGCAACTGATGGTCCCAACCCCATTTATAAGGCAAGAAATCCGACTTATTAAACCTGACAGGGCACACCTGTGAAGTGAAAACCATTTCAGGGGACTACCTCTTGAAGCTCATCAAGAGAATGCCAAGAGTGTGCAAAGCAGTAATCAAAGCAAAAGGTGGCTACTTTGAAGAACCTAGAATATGACATATTTTCAGTTGTTTCACACTTGTTTGTTATGAATATAATTCCACATGTGTTAATTCATAGTTTTGATGCCTTCATAGTCATGAAAATAAAGAAAACTCTTTGAATGAGAAGGTGTGTCCAAACTTTTGGTCTGTACTGTATGTCAAATATTGGCTCGTCTCAATGGCATGTAAAACTTGTTTAATATCTGCTTGCATGTCGACCTCAGAGACTGCTGGTCTGACCTCTCCGCTTTACGCTTCAGCCCACACTGGCTTCTGTGTAGAAGAAGCAGAAGCTCACCAGCAAGTCCTGGCAATGAGTGATGATTTCAATTAAACAAGGACAGAACTATTATCAAGTACAAGAGATATGTAACAGATTGCTGTGGGAGGGCTACACATAGAGGGGAATTCTGAATTATTTTGTATCCACAGATAGGAGACACTTACCAACATCAATGGTGCTAAGAGACGTTATAACACATCTGAGCGTCGTCCATGGCCTGCTCATCATGTCGATCCTAAACCTAAAGTCCTGTGACCAACTTACTATCCAATTCTATACAATAAAATGTATCAAACATAATAAAATAATAACTCATTGAGAGCTCTAATACATCTAATAATGGGATTATTTTGTTGACCTAATTTGCATACGAAAAAAAAAGGCCATTAACCTTTCAAGGGGTTTCCAATCACATACAATGGGGCATATCGCTAGGATATGCCCCCATTGTCTGAGAGGTGAGTGTCCCACCTCTGCGACCTGCAACAGAGCGGGGAAATGAATTCATTTCAATGCAGCTGCCGAAAATAGCCGAGCGCTGGCTCGGCTATTTCCATCTGCCCCATAGAGAGATTAATGGGATCAGGAGCCGCGCATGCGCGGTGCGCTCCCATTCACTTGTATGGGAGCAGCAGCGCTTGGTGGTGGTCCAACCTCGGGAAATGCAGGGTCCTCCAGCCACAGCTCTTCCCGCTCTGTTCTCCTTGTAGGTGCGGGTCCCACCTATCAGACAATGGGGGGCATATCCTAGTGATATGCCCCCTTTGTATGTGATAGGAATACCCCTTTAAGTCTAACATGTTGCATCCTTTTGCCTAATGCAGATCTCCAAATCCCCAACTCACCGTCACAAAGCCATGTTAAATGATACAATTCTTACTACCTGCAGCCACCACTAGAGGGAGCTTAGGAGCTTACTGCATACTGCAGCCTGAATTTTACCATTTTAACTCTACGCAGTGGATTTGTAGTTCTGTATCAGAAAAGTAAAGCTCCGACTACTATAAGGCCCCTTTCACACGAGCGAGTTTTCCGCGCGTGTGCAATGCTTGACGCGAACGCATAGCACCCGCACTGAATCCTGACCCATTCATTTCAATGGGTCTGTGTACATGAGCGTTTTTTTTTTTTCACGCATCAGTTCTGCGTTGCGTGGAAAACGCAGCATGTTCTATATTCTGCGTTTTTCACGCAGCCCTGGCTCCATAGAAGTGAATGGGGCTTTAGTGAAAAACGCATTGCATCCGGAAGCAAGTGCATTTTTCACTGATGGTTGCTAAGAGATGTTGTTTGTAAACCTTCATGTTTTTATCACGCGCGTGAAAAACGCATCAAAACGCATTGCACCCATGCGGAAAAAACGGAACAACTTAACGTAATTGCAGACAAAACTGACTGAACTTGCTTGTAAAATGGTGTGAGTTTAACTGAACGCACCCTGAACGTGAAAGAGGCCTAAGGCCCCTTTCACACGGGCGAGTATTCCGCGCGGATGCGATGCGTGAGTTGAACGCATTGCACCCGCACTGAATCCTGACCCATTCATTTCTATGGGGCTGTGCACATGAGCGGTGATTTTCACGCATCACTTATGCGCTGCGTGAAAATAGCAGCATGCTCCTCTTTGTGCGTTTTTCACGTAACGCAGGCCCCATAGAAATGAATGGGGTTGCGTGAAAATCGCAAGCATCCGCAAGCAAGTGCGGATGCGGTGCGATTTTTATGCACGGTTGCTAGGAGACGATCGGGATGGAGACCCGATCATTATTATTTCCCCTTATAACATGGTTATAAGAGAAAATAATAGCATTCTGAATACAGAATACATAGTACAATAGCGCTGGAGGGGTTAAAAAAAAAAAAAAAAAATTTAACTCACCTTAATCCACTTGCTCGCTCAGCCGGCATCTCTTCTGTCTTGTTCTTAGCTTTGTGCAGGAACAGGACCTGTGGTGACGTCACTCCGGTCATCACATAATCGATCACCATGGTAAAAGATCATGTGACGGACCATGTGATGACCGGAGTGACGTCACCACAGGTCCTTTTCCTGCACACAGCTAAGATGAAGACAGAAGGAGATGCCGGCTGCGCGAGCAAGTGGATTAAGGTGAGTTAAATTATTTTTTATTTTTTTTTAACCCCTCCAGCGCTATTTTACTATGCATTCTGTATTCAGAATGCTATTATTTTCCCTTATAACCATGTTATAAGGGAAAATAATACAATCTACAGAACACCGATCCCAAGCCCGAACTTCTGTGAAGAAGTTCAGGTTTGGGTACCAAACATGCCGATTTTTCCCATTACAATGTTTTGCACTCGCGCGGAAAAATCGCGGGTGTTCCCGTAACGCACCAGCACCTTTTCCCGCAACGCCCGTGTGAAAGAGGCCTAACACTGCATTTAAAAAAATTAAACAGCACCTACGTGTATTTAGATTAAAAATGAAAATGAAATGACAGGATGAACATTTAATTTGACTAAAATGCATGAACTTTCTCAGAGTAAGCAAAAATAAATGTGATTTTTGGGAATCCGAGGAAACAGACTGCGAGAATCTAAAGCCGCCCGTACCAATAAAACAAGAATAAGCTGAAGAACAGAAGCAGGACTTGCCAGACTACAGTAATTAGTGATAATTAGAATCAGCTCTCCAATGCCCCCTGCTGGATTACTGGAGCGTCGTTGTTCCCATAGGCTTCCATAGTGTAGACAATCCATTTATTGGAGACAGTCGCCATTTGTAATGGTGCCTTGGATCCAGTCCAGGTAATTGCACAGTCTAGTGTATACGCCTGGAAGATTGGGTACGGCACATGGTACGTTACCCCATGAAGTGATTCCGGATAATTTTGAATTGCACACCAGGGGTCCCCCAGAGTCTCCCTGCAAGAAAACCAAACATAACTTATCCATATGGATATGCAGCACCTATAGGTTTACCTTCCTCCGGATTTACTGAGCCGTACCTGACAGGTGTCCTTCCCACCCTCCATGACTCCGGCGCAATGCATGTTCTCCGTTATCTCCCCGGGATAAGCGTCCATGCAGATATTGTCGGGAACAGTGTTCAGTTTCACACAGTGCAGCTCAGCTGGAAAGGTTCCTGCACGTACAGGAAATGTGTCAGGGGGTAATGGTAGCCTAGTTCTCCAAATCGTTATCTGCACAGCCAATCAGCAAGCAGCAAAGGCGCCTGCGCTTTAATGCGAATTTAATTTTTGCTACATTTTGTTTTTTGTTACATGCGCAGCATTGTTGTGAACTTCTCCCCTTTAAGCATAATGTACAAAATATCTGGCATCAAACAGGTGGGGTCAAAGGTAGTGCTGATCGAAGTGGACTTCGATCCGAATTTTGGAAAAATTTCATTCGCCCTGAAGCCGAATTTCCTTGTGCTTCCTGGTAACGAATCAGGCTACTTTCACACTAGCGTTCGGGTGTCCGCTCGTGCGCACCGTTTGAAGGGGCTCACGAGCGGCCCCGAACGCATCCGTCTGGCCCCAATGCATTCTCAATGGAGGCGGATCCACTGAGAATGCATCCGCCTGCCAGCGCTCAGCCTCCGCTCAGTGAGCGGACACCTGAACGCTGCTTGCAGCGTTCGGGTGTCCGCCTGGCCGTGCGGAGGCGAGCGGATCCGTCCACACTTACAATGTAAGTCAATGGGGACGGATCCGCTTGAAGATGACACCATATGGCTCAATCTTCAAACGGATCCGTTCCCCATTGACTTACAATGTAAAGTCTGAACGGATCCGCTCAGGCTACTTTCACACTTAGAAAATTTTCTAAGTTATAATGCAGACGGATCCGTTCTGAACGGATGCAAACGTCTGCATTATCGGAGCGGATCCGTCTGATGAAACATCAGACGGATCCACTCCGAACGCTAGTGTGAAAGTAGCCTAAATTAGGTCGTAAAAATAAAAAAATAAAATAAAAAACATACTTGTTTCATCCATTTGAGCGCGAAGAGGCCGCTACCGTCATCTTGCTTGAAGATCCCGAGCGAAATCTCGCGCGCGGTGCTGCATGACGTCACCACACCGGCTGACGCGCCGCAAGAGATATCACTCTGGATCTTCAAGCAAGATGGTCGTGGCAGCGCGATTAAATGGATCAAAGGTAAGTATGATTAAAAAAATTAGTATGAGATGCCGCAATCAGCAATGAACGCGGCATCTGCGGGGTTCAATGACCGGGGGGGGGGGAGGGGCAATCACCGCTCCCTGTTATTGCACCCGCTATTTACAAAGAAACGCGCTTCGTGAAGAAGTCATTTGTCACAAAGCTAATTTTTTTGCAAAATTCGGCGAAGCAGCCGAATCGAATTTTAGAGAACTTCGCTCTTCTCTAGTCAAAGGTGAAGAGACGGCATTATCAGTGCTTAAAGGGTATGTCCACCTTTGCAAGCAGGACATATACTTGTATCCCAAATCATGTGACATCTGACCAGTCCAATCATCAGCACTCCAAAAGCAACTAAAAGCATCCTCTTATTGCACAATAAAGGGGTTGTCCCATAAAAAATATTCTACATTTTTCAAAGCAGCCCCTGGATCTGAATACTTCTGTGATTTCACGTAATCATACATATAATACGGCCGCTGAGTTATTCAACAAAATGTATCTTTATAGCGCCACCTGCTGGTTCTCCTTTATCTATCTGTTCACCTCAGTAACATCGCTGTGGTGGTCACACATGCTCAGTTCTATCCTTCAACTGCCACCAGCTGTATCTACTGTTAGATGTTGTGACAGATACAGGGAAAGAACTGCGTAGGAAAGTACACGCTCTGGGAGAAAGGACACGTCCCCTGAGCTGCGGCATAAATGACACACCCTCTGAAAAAAGGACAAGCGCCTGAACTGCAGCAGAGAGGACATGACCCTGAGCTGTGATAGGGAGAGAGCTGTAGAAGAAAGGACATACCCTCTCTGAGAAAGGACATGCCCCCAGAGAATGGACATATGCTCTGAGCTGCAGCAGAAATGACACACCTCAAGAACAAGGACATGTCCCTCAGCTGCAGCAGAAAGTACACACCCTTTCTGAGAAAGGACATGCATCCTGAGAAAGTACACGGCACCCGAGAATGAACACACTACTGAGCTGCAGCAGAAATGACACACCTCAGGAAAAAAGGACATGTCCCTTAATGGCAGGGAGAGAGCTGCAGCAGAAAGGACACACCCTTTCTGAGAAAGGGCATGCCCCCTGAGCTGCCAGCCTGAAATAAATCTAGATGAGCAATTTAAGCAATGAATGGGGAGATCTTTGGATCCCCTTGAGGTACAGGGTTGGTTCTAGATTTGTTAGTGATTGTCGTACTATATGATGTCTGATTTTATTTTTTGATATTAAACATGGGAAAATCAGCCCCATGTAAAGGTTTTGCAGGACAGCCGGCCATAATTCTTTATTTGCTCTACATTTAGACAAGAAGTAGGGGACAGATGGAGCGAAGTAACACGTGTCTGCAGGATCAGACTACCCAGGGTTTGTTTGTAGTCTGTAACCATGGAGACACATAGGTCTGCAAAGCTGTGTGCTGTACTGTCAGAGAAGAGCTGAGCAAGCATGCATGCTGGGAATTGTAGTTTCTAAACGTGGAGTACCGGAGGTTGCTTTCCCCTGCTCTAATGTGTTCCAAAAATCCAGCGACTTAGTCTTGACTAAATATCTGCCGTTTTGTGCATACAGCTCCTTTGCAGATCCATGTGTCTCCATGGTCACAGACTACGAATAAGCCCTGGGTAGTCTAATCCCGCCGTCGTGTTACTTTGCTCCATCTGTCCCCTCCTACTTCTCGCTAAGATACTAAATATACAGCGAAAAAAGAATTATGGCAGCTCTCCCGCGAAACCGACCTTTTATATGGGACATTAGAGCAATAAGATGCGGACATGGCCCTAAAGTCTCGTAGACCTGGTAGAAGCACATAATAAGCAGGGAACTTGGATGTGACAGGTAGAAATGTAGCAGTGGATTGTAGCAGAGAAGAAGGCAACATGTGATTATCACTCAATATGTGGAGCTTATTACCATCAGGACTGGTGGTGGACCCCCATCCTGAGGCAAAGCACTTGGTCCCATCAGGGGGTAAGGGGCAGCCGATGGGGATGGTCTGGACGTACTCATCGAGGGTGGCAGGAGAAGCCAGTTTCAGTAGCATGATGTCATTGTCATAGGTTCGTGGGTTAAAACCTGGGTGAGGACATATTTTCTCAGCGTAGCTGAACTGCTCTGTCCCTTCATAAACGTCCAGATTATGTTCTCCAAGGCGAATCTGCAGACTCCTAAGGAGGACAAGAAATGTCAGAATGTGCATTTAAAGGGAACCTCTGGTCACCACGTAATGCTGATCATCCATACGCTGCTGACTCACTGCCGGCGAAATACGAGGATCAGGGTTGAAGAGAAATGTAAAATTTTTAATTTTTTTTATTTTAGCTCCCTCTCAGGATGCACTATTTCCACTCGCCATTTTCTATAGCTCCCTCAACCCTGAGCCTGCTTCCCGCTGTCTCTTCTCTCCTGTTGGGTCCAGCTCTGTCCTTCTATGCAGGCTGCAGTCTGTTTGCCAGCGAAGCCCCTCGTCCTCTGCCTGTAGAGTGCTCCCTTCGTCTCTTAAAAGGTCAGCACACACACACACACCCAAATCTTCCCCAGTCAATGGCTGGGAGCCCTGGGGTATTTGAAGCATATTCCCCTGTGGGAAGGTGCCTGAACAATTAGGTTCTTAATTCAATCATTCCTGCAAAGGTGTGATATATCCTGTTGTCTGCCTGAGTACTGATCTCTGCCTGTTTACCGGATTCTGACGCTTGGCCGCCTGACCTTACTTCCGTATTGTCCTTTCACTGCCTGGACTATTTACCATATAGCACATATTATACCTGTTCTGACCTGGGCCTGTCCCTAACTATGGTTTCTCTGGACCCTGTGCGTCAGCTGTCAATCATACAGAGGTAGGAGGTAGCAGCCTGGTTGTTCCCCTGCAGCAGATTCCTGTACAGGGGTTAAAGGGTAAATACCAGAGGACTGCAAGGTTCATGCCCTTGGAAGTAGCCCAAAGTAAAATCCGTTGGTTGACACAGTGGTCCACACCCACTGCCGTAACAACAGGACGCTTCTGCCAAATGACACCTGTCTGTGGACAGGAAATTAAAGAATAACTGTCATATTTTCACTCAAAATTCAATTTTCATATATGTTGTTGCTGCTGTGGTGATAATCCATAATCACTAATTATTGTGTTCACATACCACTTGTTTAATAAGATTCTGTCCATAGCAACCGCTCCTCACAAGACTTCTTTCGGACTATCTTCTCAAGATGGCCGCCGATGCCCTTACCCTGAGGCTAAGACCTCCCTCCCTAACTACCCAGAATTCATTTGGCTAATCTCGGGAACGCGCAGCCTCACCCCAACCAATCGGCTTTCTCCAGACTTAAAAATGCGCGATCAACTACTCAGATGGAAGAGGGCGTGTTTATTGCGAATATTAAAATCACAAATTTTTATCGCGAATATCGGCACTATCCTGGTCCAACGGGAGCGCGCGCGCAACGTTCGGGACTGCCCACTACTACGTCTTCCGTCTTCTGTATATAGAAGATAAGAGACGGAGGAGACGCTTTTTTAGCTGCACCACTGAAATGCCTGGGGGAGCAAAGAACATGCTGCAATTACTAGGTAATTCAATACCTATACAAAAGTATTAACTAGGGAACTAAGGTAAACTTAGTCGAACCAATACAATTACATAAAAAAAATATATGACAGTTGCCCTTTAAGATTAAGGGGGGAGTCTGGTGGATATTGTAATGGTCTGTATGTAAGATTTTGGCAGAACAGGCTTAGCAGAGCTGATTCCCATGCAATTTTAGGAACTGCAGACTGCTGTCTCAGGTGCCCCAATCCCTTAAAGGGGTTCTCCAGGAATTAAGAAAATGAAAATACTTAAATATTACTTTATTATAAATATATTCCCAAATGCCTTTCAATAGTTAGAATGGCTCGTTTTGTCTGCGGAGCAATCATCAGGGGAAATACAAAATGGCCTCCGTCCTATTATTACACACAAAACCTGTCCTAATCACACAGGAGGACAAGTTACTTCACAACACTTAGCTAAAGAGCTGCCTCATCCTCCTCTCCTCTCTACTTGTCAGGGGTTATGATCCTGAATACAGCTGATAAGATCTTCAGCTGAATATGTGTAGGAATGGAGTTCATGAGGAGACAAAGTACAGAGAGCACAGACAGGACAGACTGTGGTAATGGAGGCTGCAGACAAGAGCTGCTGCTCATTATCCACATCTCCACCTCCTCTCTGTCCTTCATGTCTCCTCATGAACTCCATTCCTACCCAGATTCAGCTGAAGATCTTATCATCTGTATTCAGGATCATAATCCCTGACAAGCAGAGCAGAGAGAAGGATGAGGCAGCTCTATGGCTCATTATGGTGAAGTAACTTGTTCTGCTGTGTGATCAGGACAGTTTTTGTGTGCACTGATAGGATGGCGGCCATTTTATTTCCCCTGATGATTGTTCCCCAGATAAAACAAGCCATTATAACTGATGAAAGATATTTGGGAATATATTTATAATAAAGAAAAGTTTTTGAGTATTTTCATTTTCTTAATTCCCGGAGAACCCCTTTAGGAGAACCCCTGCAGTCCTCTTCTAGCTCTCAGCTTTGCAGAGTACTCTGCTGGTCCAAACTCTGGACCTAATGCACACATTTGCCTTCTCTGGATTCTCGACAAACCCAACCGCCCTGGTGGGAACTAGACCAGTCTATTAGCACTACCTGGACTTCTTCTAGGTGGGTCACATAACCAGCCACACATGTCCCCACACTGGCGAGCAGTTCCTCTCTCATCCTTATCACTGTGGAGTCCTACTATTTCCAATGGAGTCTTGCACACCCATGTGGCATGACTTCTGCACCTCCACCAACAATGAGTCTGTGGTCTAACACTCCACCTGGTCACAGTCTTACCCAACCAACACAGATGCTTCACCCATTTCATATGTAAAGAAATCACGTTTTCCCCATATGGAGGCCAGTGAAAACCCAAAATGGCATACTACCGGCCAGGCAACCGGGAAGGGCACCTCCCCCGTCCATATATATATGATGTTGATAGATTAGGACAGTTTTAAGGACACTGGAGGTAGGTCTGGGTCAAGGTTTGTGAGGGTCCTCAATGGGATCAACAACCAGTCTTTTGGCAAGGAGGAAGATTGTACTTCCAGTCACTGTAAAATATGCATAATAGTTATTATACAGCATGGTATCAAGCTGTGCCTAAATAATACTGCCACACAGTGCCCACCATCAATAGATATCCACACAATATTATTATACAGTGCCAGCCTGATAATACTGTATAGTACCCAAATCACTTTACTTTCACATTCGTAAGATTTTAAAACCTGACTGTAGGACGGGAACACTTACGGCAATTCACAATGTGCTGCTGTCAGGACCCAGTTCTCATCTATCAGGACTCCTCCACAAGCATGCTGGTCGAAATATTGAAGGCTGACTTGCCAAGGCTTGGAGTTTCGCGGACATACGAAACCCCCAATAATCCGGTCATAGGAGCGCCCATGGACTAGGGGGAAACAGAGACAAATCAAATGATCAAAATGATTAAATGTTCATGTTTCACTGTCTGGATAGTTTAAAGGGAACCTGTCACCGGTTATTAACCATTAGAATCATCGGCATCCTGAGATAGTTCTCCCCCACCCAGGGGAGTCGTTAGGTCAAAATATTCGGGGCTGTCCGCCACCTCCAACTAATTTATTCACTTCACTTGCCTCTGTGTAATCTCGCACAGGCGCACTGGCAGAGGCATCGTCGAGCGAAGTGTGCATGCGTCGTCTTCCAGCGCACCTCGTTCAACGATGCCTCTGCCAGTGCGAGATTACACAGAGGCAAGTGAAGTGAATAAATTAGCTAGGAGGCCGTTCTGGGAGGGGAGGGGATCTGTGGATGACATTTATGAGGATCTGTGGTGGATGACACTTATGGGGGATCTGTGGATGACACTTATGGGGGATCTGTGGATGACACTTATGGGGGATCTGTGGATGACACTTATGGGGGATCTGTGGATGACTCTTATGGGGGATCTGTGGATGACACTTATGGGGGATCTGTGGATGACACTTATGGGGGATCTGTGGGGTTGCCCAGACGGCTAGGCCCTTCACTGTAGTTATTAACCCCATTCAGCAGTCCCCCATTCACTGAAGGGGGGACTGCCGAAAGGGGTTAAAAACTACTGTGAAGGCCCCCCCAGTGGCGATGAGGGCATGGCTTCATGGGGTGGGGCGTGGTTTCACGTGGGCTCATGCCCCGGATCTCTTCAGACTCTAGCAACGCCACTGCCCCCACCCTAAAAGTACTTCTTTTACAGTCTACTTTTGCTTTTTTCAAGTTATGTAAATTAAGTGCTTACCTCATCACTTCCCATTCCTAACACCACCTCCCATTACATGAGTGACAGAATCTAAAGATCCTACCCTCCTCCCGAACTCACGTCCCAAATCCGACACATGTGCAGAACCTCGCTCCTTATCTCACACTGATCATATAATGTATACTGCGCACCCTATAACTCCTTTGCGTATCTATACGTCATAATGTGTGAGGGGATGTATGGAGTGTGCCTCTGCAGCGGGCATGCTACATATACGGCGGGTGCCGGCTGCATCATACAGCTGGCACCCGCCCGCACTGACAGTGATCGTAGATCGCGCCACCCTCGTCATTTAACCCCTCAGGTGCCGCGATCAGGAGGCTCCCTCTACCTTCCAGTTGGAGCCCCCGCAGTAAAATCGAGTGCCATGGCAGCCTGGACGCTGCTGAAGCCATGATGTTCTCCATACTGAGCTATGAACGAGACACAGCACAGCAAGGAGAGTGTAAAAATCCTATTCACTCTAATACAGATCAATTAGGGGTAGAAAGGAGAGGGGATCAAAAGATCCCATGTACTAGGCCCCTAAGGGGGCTAATAGTTATAAAAAAAAAGTTTCAAAAAATACCAATATATTAAAGTTTAAATCACCCCCCCTTTACCAATTTTGCATATAAAAATATATAAGCAATAAAAATAATAAACATTGCTGCGTAAGAAAAGTACGGTGAACGCTGTAACGGAAAAGAAAAAGCGCGATTCACCATTTTTTTTTCATCTTGTCCTCCCCAAAAAATGTAATAACAGTAATCAAAATGATGTGCATACCACCTAAACCATACGCACCTAAAAAATACAGTTCGTTACACAAAAAACAGACCCTCATACAGCTCTGTAGACCGAAGTATAAAAAATCTATGGCTGGCAGAATATGGCAATGCAAAGAATTTTTTTTTTCAAAGGTATTTCTTTTTTATAAAGTAGTAAAAAAACAAAACCTATACAAGTTTGATATTGCCGCATTCGTATTGAGCTGCAAATTAAGGACCGCGGGTCATTTGTAGCGCACAGTGAACGTTGTGATGTCAAAAAAAAAAAAAACCTTGGTGGAATTCTGTATTTTTATTTTCTTTTCAAATTTGGCACACAATTAGTTTTTTCCCGTTTTCCAATAAAAGATATGGTAAATTAAATGGTGGTAGTAAAAAAAATGCATCTTATCCCACAAAAAATAAGCCCTCATATAGATATGTGACCGGAAAAATAAAAAGGTTATGCTTATTGGAACATGGGGAGGAAAAATCCGAAATGCAAAAATGAAAATAGGCCTTGACGCCAAAATCCAAGATCTAGTTAGGTCCATAGCTTTTTTCATTGCTCATTGTTCCAGACTCAAAGCACTAAATAATAAAAATAATAAAAATACACATCTGTCAACAGCAGCTTGTTCACAGTTGTCATCTAGAAACAGGGTATTCTTTCTCTAATGTGGAAGGTAAAAACAAAAATAAGTTAAAAAAAATGTGGTAGGGGGTGGATTATACAGCCAGTGTTAGTGAAGGGTACAGAGGCACTTTATACCTTTCTTAAAAAAATAGCTTCCTATAAAATTGACCAAAAATTTACAGCAAGTTGTTGTACACAGGTACCTGCTATGGTCGTACAGGTGACATGTGCTTTGTACTATCTAAAAAAAAGTATTTACAGTATATTCACCCAGTGTGTCTGAAGAGGGATGTTCGCCCTGAAATGTGTGATATTGGGACCGAGTCACAAAAAGAAAAAATCTTCTCCACTGGAGTCGATCAGCACTGGTTCATTCCAATTTTTTCTAATATTGATGTACTCAAAGTCAATAAAAAAAATTCCTCCAAAAATTGAAAATTAAAAATGATTCAAAACCAAAATAGCTTTTTCCCTTTCACTTTTTTTTTTGTTTAGTTTATTTCCCTATGGAAGTCAATAGTGTGGTGTTATGAATGGAAGGCCCCCCCAAACACAAAGTGCACAACCCCTGTGTTTTATGTGTAGATCCACTTACCGATGGAACCCAGGAGAGCAGCCACCAACAGAAAGAACATGGTGAGGGACTTAGTGCTCATGATTTTCCGTCCTCCGACACCGTTTCTGTCTCTTCTACTTAAGATTAGGGGTAAATAATTAACTCAATGACCCTCCGTTTGCTCCAGACTATGTGGGAAGGTGCAGTGGACTGGAGACTTGTTTACCAGCTGCTAATATCGTATATATAAATGAGACGTACACTTGGGAATGCGTCACCATTGGGAACATAATGCTTGATGTATCTCACATCTGAATGTCTCTGTTGACGTCCTTCAAGGGCTTCTTATATCACTAGGAAGAAATCTATATTTCCTTCAGAACTAATCATGATGACACTTTATACAAACCCGTGACTCTTGGCAAGATATGAGGAGGTATGGGTCAGTCAACATTGTGCTACACTCCCCCCCTCCCCTCACCGTTACCCCTAATGCTATAGCTTTCATTTCTATTTAGCGAATGACCTCCCAGTGACTGCCTTGACATGGTGCTCTTCTACTTGGATTCACCTGGGCTCAGATAACTTGATCAGAATTCAGTTAATCAAACGGTATGTGTCAAATCACAGTATTTATGATGCACTAAAGTCGAATAAATTTTTTATAGGGGTTATGGCATGACTGATGAAAAAAATGAGAATCCGAAATCAAATAGTGCATGGCAATCTCTTTCCAACAAACCTGGAACCAGCCCTGTACCTTGTGTGGATCCAGAGATCTCCCCATTCGTGCTGGAACAGAAAAGGGCCTTCCCCAAACTGTTCCCACAAAGTTGGAACCATACAATTGTCCACAATGTCTTGGTCTGCTGAAGATTTTTCTTCACTGCAACTATGGGCCCAGGGCCAAACCTTGACCCTCACCCCATAGCATTATCCCTCCTCCAGCAGACCATACAGTCAGGCAGGTAACATTCTCCTGGCATTCAATAAACCCAGACTCGTCCATCAGACCGCCAGATAGAGAAGTGTAATTCATGACTCCATAGAAGACATTTCCATCGCTCAGTGGTGTCATGCTTTACACCTCTCCATCTGACACTTGGCATTGTGCTTGGTGATGTAAGACTTGCATGCAGATGCTCGGCCATGGAAACCCATCTCTGATGTTAATATCAGCGAAGGCTTGGCTTGTAGTTATGGAGTCAGCAGAGTGTTGGTGACTTTTATGCACTATGCTCCTCAGCACTCGGTGATCCCACTCTTAACATGTTCTCCACTTCATGGCTGAGTTGTTGTGGTTCCCTCCACTTTCCAATAATACCACTTACAGTGGAATAAATTTCAGGAAATGACTTGTGGCAGCGGTAACCTCCTATTACAGGACCATGCTGGAATTCAATGAGCTGTTTAGAACAAGCCATTCTATCACAAATGTCGGTAAAGGCAGACTGCATGTCTAAGGGCTGGATTTTATACACCTGTGGTAATGGCAGACTGCATGGCTAAAGGCTGGATGTTGTACAACTGTGGTAATAGAAGACTGTATGGCTAAGGGCTGGATTTTATACACCGGTGGTAATGGCAGACTGCATGGCTAGAGACTAGATATTATAGACCTGTGGTAATGGCAGACTGCATGGCTAGAGACTGGATGTTATACACCTGTGGTAATGGCAGACTGCATGGCTAGAGGCTGGATGTTGTACAACTGTGGTAATGGCACACTGCATGGCTGGAGGCTGGAATTTATACCCCTTTGGTAATGGCAGACTGCATGACCCGGGTCTGGATTTTATACACTTTTGATAATAGCAGACTGCATGGCTATAGGCTGGATGTTATACACCTGTGAGAATGGCAGACTGCATGACTAGGGCTGGATGTTGTAGAACTGTGGTAATGGTAGATTGGCTGGGGGCTGAATGTTATACATCTGTTTGTAATGGTAGATTGCATGGAGAGGGGCTGGATTTTATACACCTGTGATAATGGGACTGAATTAAACACCTGGATTCACTAATTAAGAGGTGCATGTCAATAATGTTCTCAATATAGTGTCCTTGGTGTAAACGTACCCTTTACAAGTGACCAATTACCACTGACCGGTTGTGAGAAGTTTACTGGCATCCTACTCAATGAACACATTTTCAATTTTCCAGTATAGTCAATAAATTGTCGTATTTACTCTTCCATGTGTTGACCTCAGAGCTGATAATGACAGAGAAGGTGGCTGTGCGCCATGACAAATCTGATCTTCACCTGCTGCGTTCTCAACTAATCCTATCAGCACAATTGCTATATTTTCCATGACTGTGAAACAAAAGGCACAAGACGTTATACAGTATACTGACTCTTGTGATGTCAGAATCCTCTAATTGTATGCCCCGTGAAATTGGCAAAACCAAGTAGAATGGCTCTGCTTATGGTAATCTGATCTATAGAAAGAATACATCCAGTAGGGGGCATCAGCGGGATTTGATTTCTCCATTTCTCTGCTCTAATGTCTCTTCAGACAGCACAGGGATATAAGGGAATTACATACTCCTATATACCATCAACTAGCAAGTAAAGGCATGGGGGAAAAGCTCCCAACATACCGTAATCTGTCAGGAACAGTTGACAGAAAATAATTCAAAGGGATCATACAATTGACTAGGACTGTGCAAAATAGCAAATTTTATAAATATTATTAAATCAATATTATCAAAATATTGTGTTTTAATACATAATTACCATATCACTGTACCATCCTCACACTTTACACTGCAGCACGGCATGTTCAGGTTGGCTGCACGGTATAGGCAGAAGCTCAGCAGAAACTCAATGCATGGAGAGATAATTGCCATGACAGTCCGGACTGAATGACCAGTGAAAAAAGATTGAGGATGAGGAGCTTACAATTCCATTTAATTAGATACCCAGAAAACTAGTTTTCACTAAAAATACCTTAATTTTATCATAAGTTGAAATACAAAACATTTTAACAAAAGATGAGCAAACTTCCCAAAATTTCATCCTGCAGAAAAAGCAGAAGCTTTTCAAACGAATCTAGTAAAATAGCATGCAACGCACTGAGAAGGACGAAGAAGGAGTCTCACAAGACCATAAGAGGAAGTGGGGGCAGGGCTTGGCATTAGGCCCAAATCTGTTAGTGGCGCCGATACTGCTTCATTTCCAAAGTCAGTTGCCAGTAGCAGTGTCTTCAGTGTGTTTGTGGAAAGGGAAGGACATTTTATCACGCCTCCCTGTCTTTACGTTCCATAAAACAGATTTCCAAACCGTTCCGTAATTTGTGACTGTGTACATTTAGACCCAAAAATGTCAAGAATACAGAAGGGTTCCAAATGAAAGACCCAGAGCCAGAATGTAGGTCATAATATTACCAGCTATGCGGCCAGAATATTACCAGCTATGGCATTCTCTTGATGAGCTTCAAGGGGTAGTCCCCTGAAATGGTCTTCCAACAGTCTTGAAGGAGTTCCCAGAGATGCTTAGCACTTGTTGGCCCTTTTGCCTTCACTCTGCGGTCCAGCTCACCCCAAACCATCTCGATTGGGTTCAGGTCCGGTGACTGTGGAGGCCAGGTCATCTGGCGCAGCACCCCATCACTCTCCTTCATGGTCAAATAGCCCTTACTTTCAAAGTTTTCCCAATTTTTCGGCTGACTGACTGACCTTCATTTCTTAAAGTAATGATGGCCACTCGTTTTTCTTTACTTAGCTGCTTTTTTCTTGCCATAATACAAATTCTAACAGTCTATTCAGTAGGACTATCAGCTGTGTATCCACCTGACTTCTCCTCAACGCAACTGATGGTCCCAACCCCATTTATAAGGCAAGAAATCCCACTTATTAAACCTGACAGGGCACACCTGTGAAGTGAAAACCATTTCAGGGGACTACCTGTTGAAGCTCTTCAAGAGAATGCCAAGAGGGTGCAAAGCAGTAATCAAAGCAAAAGGTGGCTACTTTGAAGAACCTAGAATATGACATATTTTCAGTTGTTTCACACTTGTTTGTTATGTATATAATTCCACATGTGTTAATTCATAGTTTTGATGCCTTCATAGTCATTAAAATAAAGAAAACTCTTTGAATGAGAAGGTGTGTCCAAACTTTTGGTCTGTACTGTATATATATATATATATATATAGGACTAAGAGCCTGTTTCTTCTGAGGACTTACATTACCCTACCCCTGTATGCATGAGACTGTATTTCATACATGGATGTACCAAAGACAATAAATTGGATGGAACTGTTACTAGGAGCAACGTTCAGTAAAAGTTATAAGTTGGATTGCACCATCCTTCTTGTCTCAGTCTCCAGTTCCTCAGTTAACACTACAGTAAATGGTTGTACCACCATAAAAGGTACTGGCGTCACGACTACAAGGGACTTTGCCATAGGCACATTAATACAGACCATCAAAGGCATCTCAAACCACCATCTGGCCTGTGTCCCTTACACCAGAGTGTGCCCCAGAGAATTCTTGTGCCGTTCTCCTCTTCACTTATGCGAGCCTGCCCAGGGATGACGTAACCGTGAGTAACCAGGCTAGAGATCTCGCAAACATAAAATTTTCCGTTCGCGAACGGCGAACGCGAATTTGCGCAAATGTTTGCGAACGGGCGAACCGCCATAGACTTCAATAGGCAGGCGAATTTTAAAACCCACAGGGACTTTTTCTGGCCACAATAGTGATGGAAAAGTTGTTTCAAGGGGACTAACACCTGGACTGTGGCATGCCGGAGGGGGATCCATGGCAAAACTCCCATGGAAAATTACATAGTTGACGCAGAGTCTGGTTTTAATCCATAAAGGGCATAAATCACCTAACATTCCTAAATTGTTTGGAATAACGTGCTTTAAAACATTAGGTATGATGTTGTATCGATCAGGTAGTGTAAGGGTTACGCCCGCTTTACAGTGACAGACCAAACTCCACGTTTAACGCACCGCAAACAACCGCAAACAGTCCATTTGCACAACCGCAAACTCCCCATTTGCACAAGGTTGGATACCAAGCTAGCCATGTCCCGTTCCTTGACCTCACTGATGTCATTGAAGGTCTCTTCCTCCACCCGGCCATGTACAACACCAAGGGTCCCCGAAAGGTGACAACAAGCCCCCTGGGACGCCTGCTGTGGTTGGTCTTCCACCTCCCCAAAGCCACCTTCCTCCTCTGACTCCTCTTCTTCAGACTCCTCTCTCTGCGTTGCCTCTCTCTGCGTTATTATAAGGTGTGTAAAGTAGTACTATTCCTATCAGTTTAATCCCTGTTACGTCCCCTATCAGGGGACGTGTATATCGCATCGATTTTAGGAACAGGGAGATGGAAAAAGATGCTTGGTCGGTCCTCCTACTTCAAATTTGGGGCACTTCGCATGCAATCTAATGTGCCACCAGATAGTTGTGGTGTGTTATGTTGTTCTATTCTTATCAGTTTAATCCCTGTTACCTCCCCTATCAGGGGACGTGTATATGTCCTCGATTTTAGGAACAGGGAGATGGAAAAAGATGCTTGGTCGGTCCTCCTACTTCAAATTTGGGGCACTGCGCGTGTAATCTAATGTGCCACCAGACAGTGCCATCTTAAGAGCATTATAGGCCCCCGGGCAATACAGTGCACTGGGGCCCTGTCTACACAATCACGCACTAGAATAAAAATGCAAATTATCAATAAGGCGATATTTATTGGTACTTTCAACAAAATCAGTGTTTAATATAGGAATAATATATAGGGGGGGCACAAAGATACCACAGTCAAAAATGGGGGGGCAAAAACAAAATAAGTATATATAAATAAGATTACAAAATATGAGAGAATTGCGGTCTGCAGGGATACATTTATAATAAAACTATTTACTTACAAAAGAAGCTGTTCAATCGTCTGCGGTGCCGTCCTCTGCTTGCTTCCGCGGATTCTTTCCCCTTCTTTCTGTCTCTCGTCAGTGCGCAGGCGCACTGTTATGGTGGATCTGTGGAAGACACACTGTTATGGGGGCATCTGTGGATGACAGTGTTATTATGCCTCTCATTAGCCCCCATATGCTGCCTCTCATCATTAGCCCCCATATGCTGCCTCTCATCATTAGCCCCCATATGCTGCCTCTCATCATTAGCCCCCATATGCTGCCTCTCATCATTAGCCCCCATATGCTGCCTCTCATCATTAGCCCCCATATGCTGCCTCTCATCATTAGCCCCCATATGCCTCTCCATTAGCCCCCATATGCCTCTCCATTAGCCCCCATATGCCTCTCCATTAGCCCCCATATGCCTCATTAGCCCCCATATGCCTCTCCATTAGCCCCCATATGCCTCTCCATTAGCCCCCATATGCCTCTCCATTAGCCCCCATATGCCTCATTAGCCCCCATATGCCTCTCCATTAGCCCCCATATGCCTCTCCATTAGCCCCCATATGCCTCATTAGCCCCCATATGCCTCTCCATTAGCCCCCATATGCCTCTCCATTAGCCCCCATATGCCTCTCCATTAGCCCCCATATGCCTCATTAGCCCCCATATGCCTCTCCATTAGCCCCCATATGCCTCTCCATTAGCCCCCATATGCCTCTCCATTAGCCCCCATATGCCTCTCCATTAGCCCCCATATGCCTCATTAGCCCCCATATGCCTCTCCATTAGCCCCCATATGCCTCTCCATTAGCCCCCATATGCCTCATTAGCCCCCATATGCCTCTCCATTAGCCCCCATATGCCTCTCCATTAGCCCCCATATGCCTCTCCATTAGCCCCCCATATGCCTCTCTCCATTAGCCCCCCATATGCCTCTCTCCATTAGCCCCCCATATGCCTCTCCATTAGCCCCCCATATGCCTCTCCATTAGCCCCCATATGCCTCTCCATTAGCCCCCATATGCCTCTCCATTAGCCCCCATATGCCTCTCCATTAGCCCCCATATGCCTCTCCATTAGCCCCCCATATGCCTCTCTCCATTAGCCCCCCATATGCCTCTCTCCATTAGCCCCCCATATGCCTCTCCATTAGCCCCCCATATGCCTCTCCATTAGCCCCCATATGCCTCTCCATTAGCCCCCTTATGCCCCCAGCAGCCACATTTTCTTATAAAATAAAAAATCACTTACCTCTCCTGCTCCTGGACGCCGCCTGCCTCTCCTCAGTCGACTCTGTGCTCTGAACTGGCGCGCACAGCGTGAGGTCACAGAGCGCCCTCACGCTGTGCGCAGCCCTGCACAGCCGACAGCCGAGGACCAGGAAGTGGTGAGTACAGAGCGTTCACCACTTCCTGGTCCCTCGGTTCTAATGAGCGCTTCCATAATGGAAGCGCTCATTAGTATTCAACTGGGGGGTGGGCTCACTGGGCAGGCGGGCCCCCAGGCAAGTGGGGCCCCCGGGCAACTGCCCAGCGTGCCCATTCGAAAAGACGGCCCTGCCACCAGATATGAGTGGTGTGGTAAGTAGTTCTATTCTTATCAGTTTAATCCCTGTTACATCCCCTATCAGGGGACGTGTATGGAATAGATTTTAGACAACCGCAAAGAGTTGTCAATAGTTGGCACACTCATGACATAAATTTTATACCTCTATGCGTCAATCTTGGTGTAGTTATGACTGTGCTCGTGCGCACGTTTGGGAGATTGCAGGCGATGGGGGTTTTTCAAAGCCTATGGTCGTGCTAAAGTAGTTCAGTGACAGTTAAGTGACCCAGAAAACAATGATTCTGCAGTGTGGTCCCATTGTTGGCCTAGTAGGCTTTAATGATCACCTTAGATGATCACAAAGAAAATTAATGTTTTTTCTATGCAAAATTATCCAGCCGATCGCTTTTGGTCTGTTCACAATGAAGCAACGACCTTATCATCTGGGGTGTGCTAACATTGCCATTGCCAACACACTCATAGAGGTGGTCGCTTCATTGTGATACGCAAGCCCCTTCACCACGACAAGGTAACGATCACAAAGGGGAATTGACACATGTATGTGCCTTTTTTTGTTTGGTTTTTGAAGCCACAGTGCAGCACCAGAGGCCAGAAAAATTAGGCATGTACACATGACTGAAAAATTTGGCATTGTTGCAGCCGCTGCTGTAGCAGCGGCCAGAAAAATTTGTTTCCCAGGCAAAAAGTGCCCTAAAACATTGTGGCTTGAACTCTAGTTGGTGGCGGAGAAGTCACGCAAGTCATCCGGCATTCAGAGATAAAATACAGCAGTGTGTGGACCATTTTTAGCCCAAGGCAGCTCATCTCATCAGGCCTTTTTTAGTCGAATGTATCGGCCACTGTCAGTCCCTTCGGGATCCATCCCTCATTCATCTTAATAAAGGTGAGGTAATCTAGACTTTTTTGACCTAGGCGACTTCTCTTCTCAGTGACAATACCTCCTGCTGCACTAAAGGTCCTTTCTGACAGGACACTTGAAGCGGGGCAGGCCCGAAGTTCTATCGCAAATTGGGATAGCTCAGGCCACAGGTCAAGCCGGCACACCCAGTAGTCAAGGGGTTCATTGCTCCTCAGAGTGTCGATATCTGCAGTTAAGGCGAGGTAGTCTGCTACCTGTCGGTTGAGTCGTTCTCTGAGGGTGGACCCCGAAGGGCTGTGGCGATGCGTAGGACTTAAAAAGCTCTGCATGTCCTCCATCAACAACACATCTGTAAAGCGTCCTGTCCTTGCCGCCGTGGTCGTGGGAGGAGGAGGATTACTTTCACCTCTTTCCCTGTTAGATTCCCGTTGTGCTGTGACATCACCCTTATACACTGTGTAAAGCATACTTTTTAATTTATTTTGGAACTGCTGCATCCTTTCCGACTTGCGGTAATTCGGTAACATTTCAGGCACTTTCTGCTTATACCGGGGGTCTAGTAGCGTGGACACCCAGTACAGGTTGTTCTCCTTCAGCCTTTTTATACAAGGGGCCCTCAACAGGCATGACAGCATGAAAGACCCCATTTGCACAAGGTTGGATGCCGAGCTACTCATGTCCCGTTCCTCGTCCTCAGTGATCTCACTGAAGGTATGTTCTTCCCCCCAGCCACGTACAACACCACGGGTCCCAGATAGGTGACAACGAGCACCCTGGGATGCCTGTTGTGGTTGGTCTTCCGCCTCCTCCTCAAAGCCACATTCCTCCTCTGACTCCTCTTCCTCACAATCCTCTTCCAGCGTTGCCGCAGGTCCAGCAAGCGATGCTGATAAGGCTGTTTCTGGTGGTGATGGTGACCACAACTCTTCCTCTTCACGCTCATCTACGGCCTGATCCAGCACTCTTTGCAGGGCATGCTCCAGGAAGAAAACAAATGGGATGATGTCGCTGATGGTGCCTTCGGTGTGACTGACTAGGTTTGTCACCTCCTCAAAAGGATGCATGAGCCTACAGGCATTGCGCATGAGCGTCCAGCACCCCGGTCATACAAATACTCATTGACAGCTTTTTCTTGTTGGAGCAGGCGGTCGAACATTAGGAATTCCAACGTGTCGGGCTGTCACAAATCAAGCGCCTCACTGGCATGTTGTTTCGCCGCTGGATATCTGAAAAGTGCGCCATGGCCGTGTAGGAACACCTGAAATGGCCACATACTTTCCTGGCCTGCTTGAGGACGTCCTGTAAGCCTGGGTACTTATGCACAAAGCGTTGTACGATCAGATTCAACACATGTGCCATGCACGGCACATGTGTCAAATTGCCCAAATTTAATGCCGCCAACAAATTGCTTCCGTTGTTGGTGTGGAGTCAGCCACTGATCCACCTGTGCGTTCAGGGCGGACAGGAGTGTTGGTCCGGTGTGACTCTCTGCTTTCAGGCAAGTCAACCACAAGACGGCGTGACACTGCCGTATCAGGGATGTGGAATAGCCCCTGGGGAGCTGGGGGGGGTGCCGTTGATGTGGAGCAGGACGCAGCAGCAGAAGAGGACTCAGCCGAGGAGGTTATGGAAGAGGATGGAGTAGGAGGAGTAGAGGAGGTGGCAGCAGGCCTGCCTGCAAGTCGTGGCGGTGTCATCAACTCCTCCATTCCATGCTTGGCAGCCGAAAAAAGCAGGTTTACCCAATGCGCAGTGTAGGTGATATACCTGCCCTGACCGTGCTTTGCAGACCAGGTATCAGTGGTCAGATGGACCCTTGTCCCAACACTGTGTGCCAGACATGCCAATACTTCCTTTTGCACAATCGAGTACAGGTTGGGGATTGCCTTTTGTGCAAAGAAATTTCGGCCGGGTACCTTCCACTGCAGTGTCCCAATAGCTAGAAAATTTTTGAAGGCCTCAGACTCCACCAGCTTGTATGGTAAAAGCTGGCGGGCTAAGAGTTCAGACAAGCCAGCTGTCAGACGCCGGGCAAGGGGGTGACTTTGTGACATTGGCTTCTTACGCTCAAACATGTCCTTGACAGACACCTGACTGTGGGCACATGAGCAGGAACTGCTCAAGGCGAGAGACGGAGTGGCGGATGGTTGAGAGGGGGCAAGGAGGACAGCAGTGGTTGACTTGGCTGAAGATGCTGGACCAGGAGGAGGATGGCGGCTTTGAGTTTGTGTGCTGCTTGTACTCATGTGTTGATCCCATAGGCGTTTGTGATGTGCGATCATGTGCCTTCGCAAAGCAGTTGTACCTAGGTGGGTGTTGGACTTCCCACGACTCAGTTTCTTTTGGCACAGGTTGCAAATGGCATCGCTGTTGTCAGACGCAGACACACACAAAAAATGCCACACTGCTGAGCTCTGCAATGACGGCATTCTGGTGGTGGCAACAGCATGCGTTGATTGGCGTGCTGTCTGGCTGACCCCGGGTGCAGATGCATGCTGTCTGACTGTGCCACTAGCTCCTTGCGACGACCTCCCCCTGCTTCCAACTCGTCTGCTCCTCCTCTCTGTCTCCCCATCTGAACTTTCCCCCTGTTCTTCTTCTCTTCTAGCCGGCACCCACGTGACATCCACGGACACATCGTCATCATCAACCGCTTTACTTGTATCTGACAACTCAGCAAAGGAAGCAGCAGCGGGTACAACATCATCATCATCATCACACCGTACGTCCATGTGTGTAATCCTGCCTGACTGAGACATATCCCTGTTATCTACATCCTCTGGCAATAATGGTTGCGCATCACTAATTCCATCAAACTGATGTGTAAATAACTCCTCTGACAGATCAAGTGAAGCGGCTGTGGTGCTAGTGTTGGTGGTGGCGGCAGGCGGGCAAGTGGTAACTTGAGAGGTGCCCGAAGCTGAGCTGGAGGAGGATGGTGCGTCAAGGTTCCGAGCGGAAGCTGTAGAAGATTGGGTGTCCTGTGTTAGCCAGTCAACTATGTCCTCAGAACTTTTCGAGTTCAGGGTACGTGGCCTCTGAACACTGGGCATTATTCTAGGGCCAAAGGGAATCACAGCACCACGACCACGACGGCCCCTGCGGGGTGACCTGCCTCTGCCTGTCATTTTTTTTTAGATTAGTTAAGTTGTACTATGCCTGCAAGCTACTGTGACTCCAGATATGAGTGGCACTGTGCACTGGCAGAAGTTGGCAGAGTAGACGCTGTAGACCTGATACACCCGCTTGCAGACAACTAACTGCTATTCAATCTATTGCAGTCAAAATAGTATTTTTTTAAATGTAATCTACTGTTACACCAGATATGAGTTGCACTGGTGTGACACTGTGCCCTGGCAGGCCCTGAAACGCACACGTGTGAAGGAAAATGACTGCTATTATTTCACAGTCCAAAAAGTGTTGTTTTTTTAAAAATGCAAGCTATTGTGACACCAGATATGAGTGGTGGCACTGGGCAAGTGGGCACGGTATACGCTATGAGCCTGACACACACGTGTAGTGTACGGGAGCTGTAATGCCCGTCACTACAGAAGGGTCACTTGTGTGCTGTCGTTTCCCCTTATTTATGGGGAGGTTGGTATAAGTCATCTTCATAAAATATAATGTAATGTAATGCTATGTACTTCCCTGTTACTGTGAAATGTGCACGTGCAGGCCTGCTAGGGGTGTTATTCCAGCTCTGAGTCAATAGAGGGAGCTAGGGAGCCCTAGGTTATATAAGGCCCAGTCAGGGAAAGGAAGGAGGAGATCAGACTATGTCTGAGTTAAGTCCAGGCCATGAGCCTGTGAAAGCAGAGCAGGCCTGGAGCTTGCAGACTAGGAGAGGGTATTGCAGTCCCTGTAACCGGGTTCCAGATCCAAGGAGAAGGTTCCCCTCCTGAGTCCATATTTGCAGAAGCAGGAACACCACGGTTAACCAGCCTGAGGAAACTGAGAGAGGCAGAGGCAAGTCTGGGAAAGCAAGAGGTACAAAAGACAGCAGAGGAGGTACTTGATAATTACAGACCCAAGGATATACGCCAGAGCTAGAGCATTGGGCCTTGGGGAATAGTTTCCATGTTCCAGGATCAGTCAGGAATAGAGTGCAAGCTGCCTGTACTGCAAGTCCTGTGTTTAACCCTCTGAGATCACCTTGCTACATATTGCCTGCATTTTTTTGTACCGAAACCAACTGTCTTCAAAGGAACTGCGCTTCCATCTATGTCCATGTATGATGACTACTTAAGATCAAGTAAAATTCAAGTTCTGTTTTATCATCACGTGGTTCCTCAGTTATTCCTGCTATCAGCAAACGGTGTGCCACCGTTACTTGGCACTGGCGTCACGAACACTACCTTTCACTACTTGCCCTTGCAGAGAGTCAGCTGTCTCAGGTTAGTGGTCACAATTGCACTACAACACCCAGGAACACTATTAACCCTAACTTGAGTACGCTGCAGCTCTCTTTTGGCGTCACGAACAGGATGCGCACGCTTTCTAGTGCAAGAAGCGTGAACTTTGTGCCTTATCCAGTTTGCCCTGTGACCAAAGTGACAAATTGCCTGTTTATTTGAAGTGGACTTTGTTGACTGAAAAACATACAAAAAGTGTCCCTAAAACCTCCAAAAAGCGCTGTGCAGTGTTGCGCTATCAAGAGGAAGAAAATCGTCACATCAGAGTGTGTCTTCATGGACTTTTTATCATCCTGCTTGCTGTCAGTGAATAGACAGCGTTTTGCTAAAGAAGGCCGCTGAGCTTGTTTGAGTTTACTGCTGCGTCATCTTCATCCTGAATTGGCGGTAAAAGTTGGCGCCTTCTTGCTGAAAAGAGCGGGAAAAAGCTCAAGGTCAGCGCCACCGCCTGTCTGGACATTTGCATGTCTGCAGAAATGGACTCCGCCTCCCCCATACTAGAGTACCTGGGGGGGCGGCCTCCCAGTGCAATGGGAGGATCTGTCTGAACTTATTAGCGCCACCCTGTCGCTCTCCAGAGAAGGATCGAGCATGTTGGAGAGTGAAGACTGCTCTGTTGGGATGTCCGCGCCTGATTTCGTAAAAATGGAGAATGTTGGTGTAGAGCCAGAGGAGGCTCCACCGGCCTACTCTCCGGGACCGGAGAGACCCGCCTGCCCGCCACTGGGGAAAGAACCGGAGAACTACTATGGCTCCTGGAGGGACTTCTTTCAGCCCTCATTCAAGTGGTCAGCGCTAATGGCAGAGATCCGGGAGGCCGCCATAAAGAAAAATACCAAGACTAAGATATACTACGAAGAACTGGCAAAGACCGTTCACGAACGTCACCCTAATACCCAACCCCGCCTGGAAAGGAGAAAGGGGTTGGTTGTGTCTTTTGATAAGAACCGTGGCTACGGGTTCATACAAGACTATATTACCGGCAGAGACTTATACGTAAACCGGAGATCCGTCAAGCGGGGTTACCTCCCCGAGCATCTGCATAACCTCCGCGAGGGAGAAGAAGTGGAATTCACCCCTGCCGAGAGCCTGCTAGGCCCTTGATTTATTTGCTTGGCCAAGGGATTTATTGCTAGTAAATTTAACCCTTTCAGGACAGGAGTCCTTTGTTATGGTCCTTTGTTGCTGCTGCCAGTTACCCACGGCTCAGTGGTAGTAGTCACCCACTGAAATAAAGATGTCAGCAAAACCATCTTGTTTACAGGACCTCCTGCCTGCTTATACGTTCTCACACCAAGTTGTGCCTGTTCCTACGTTGCACCTTTTAACCCTTTAACCCCCTTTTCAGGTTGATTAAGGGTATTACAGCACTTGTTTTTTTTTTTTTTTTTATGATGCCATTTGAAAAATGTGGGCTATTTTATGTGCTGTCATTCTATTGTGCAACTGGATTCCAAGGATATGTGCCCAGTGATAGACTCAAAAGTACCTGAGCCTCTGAGATTTTTGCTCTTTTAAAGAAATGTGCCGAGAGATGGACTTCCTATGTGCGAGCCTCTGAGATATTGCTTTTATTATGGACTTATTCATTGTCATGGACTATCCTGGTTCCTTAACATCCGCTGTGCCAGGTCAGCGCCCCAGTTCCACTCACTGTCCTGAGAGAAGAGAACGACGCCCCTTGTCACCACACTTCACCTTTGCCAATTGGACCTGATATGAATGTATATGCAGATGAATTACAAATATGTATGCCTGCATGTGTCTTTTTCTATTTCAGGAAAAATTCCAGTTGGGCGGGCCCTGATGGAGTACGAGGTCGTACTCAGCTTAAAGCAGCGGGGTATGTAGTGTACGGGAGCTGTAATGCCCGTCACTACAGAAGGGTCACTTGTGTGCTGTCGTTTCCCCTTATTTATGGGGAGGTTGGTATAAGTCATCTTCATAAAATATAATGTAATGTAATGCTATGTACTTCCCTGTTACTGTGAAATGTGCACGTGCAGGCCTCCTAGGGGTGTCATTCCAGCTCTGAGTCAATAGAGGGAGCTAGGGAGCCCTAGGTTATATAAGGCCCAGTCAGGGAAAGGAAGGAGGAGATCAGACTATGTCTGAGTTAAGTCCAGGCCATGAGCCTGTGAAAGCAGAGCAGGCCTGGAGCTTGCAGACTAGGAGAGGGTATTGCAGTCCCTGTAACCGGGTTCCAGATCCAAGGAGAAGGTTCCCCTCCTGAGTCCATATTTGCAGAAGCAGGAAGACCACTGTTAACCAGCCTGAGGAAACTGAGAGAGGCAGAGGCAAGTCTGGGAAAGCAAGAGGTACTAAAGACAGCAGAGGAGGTACTTGATAATTACAGACCCAAGGATATACGCCAGAGCTAGGGTATTGGGCCTTGGGGAATAGTTTCCATGTTCCAGGATCAGTCAGGAATAGAGTGCAAGCTGCCTGTACTGCAAGTCCTGTGTTTAACCCTCTGAGATCACCTTGCTACATATTGCCTGCATTTTTTTGTACCGAAACCAACTGTCTTCAAAGGAACTGCGCTTCCATCTATGTCCATGTATGATGACTACTTAAGATCAAGTAAAATTCAAGTTCTGTTTTATCATCACGTGGTTCCTCAGTTATTCCTGCTATCAGCAAACGGCGTGCCACCGTTACTTAGCACTGGCGTCACGAACACTACCTTTCACTACCTGCCCTTGCAGAGAGTCAGCTGTCTCAGGTTAGTGGTCACAATTGCACTACAACACCCAGGAACACTATTAACCCTAACTTGAGTACGCTGCACACGCTGGCAGGCAACTGCAATTAGATTACACAGGGGGAAAAAAAAAAAAAGGGCTTTTTGGGGTGCTGTCCTTACAGCAGATCAGATGAGTCTTTCAGGACTGGAGTGGACACTGAATACACTGGCCTAGCTATCGATTTCCCTATTAAATCAGCAGCAGCAGCACTGTCCCTCCTCTCACTAAGACTGCAGCTTCCGAATGAATCTAAAATGGATGCTGTCCAGGAGGTGGGAGGGTCTGGGAGGGAGTGTCTGCTGCTGATTGGCTGGAATGTGTCTGCTGACTGTGAGGTACAGGGTCAAAGTTTACTCAATGATGACGAATAGGGGGCGGACCAAACATCGCATATGTTCGCCCGCCGCGGCGAACGCGAACAAGCTATGTTCGCCGGGAACTATTCGCCGGCAAACTATTCGGGAGATCTCTAAACCAGGCCCACCTAATGCTCACACCGTGACCTCAGGTATAATTCCCCTATCGGTCTGGCATACCGCAGAAGCAGCAGCCAGTGCCACATCTGTTTCAGGATCTGGTGATGCCACTGATACTGTGGTTGGTTTAGCCCCAAAACGTGCCAGAACTAAGCCAAGCTCGGCTGCCTTAAGCTCTGTGCAAGTATCTCACGTCTGTCGTTTTTTCTACATGCTGCCGTAAGACAGAAACATTGCCCTGTACAGGCTCTACAAGAATATAATAAGCCATGGTCAGCCAAATACAAACATAGGTACCACAGCTCTTTTGAAGATCATGAAGCAGCATCACCGTGGGCAAACAAAGGGGGCAGCCAGAACAGCACAACATGAGTTCCCTCCTTCTCCCGGACCCCCATGCAGCAGCCAGATCACATCAAGGGACAGTACGTTGTCTTTCATGTTGTTGTCCTCACTTTCTGCCTCTCCCTCTCAGACTGCTCCTCCCTCTACGCTGGATTGTCAGCCACCGATAACCGAATGCACGGCCAGTAAACAACTCTACACACCCAGCAATCCGCTGGAGCGCAAACTTCAGTAAATAGCATTTAGTATGAAGTGAAAGTTAATACAATGCACTTACTCATGTAATGTAATTGTCCATATTGCTTTTTTTGCTGGCTGGATTCATTTTTCCATCACATTACACATTGCTGGTTTCCATGGTTATGACTAGAGATGAGCGAATTTCTAAAAAATTTGATTCACTGAAATTTACGAAAAGATTTGAGTCGATCCGAATTTCTTCGTGGTGAATCGAGTTAAAAAACGTCTATTTCCTGGCTGCAGAGAGCCTGTATAATGGTGTAGAACACTGTGCCTTGCAGTAACACACATAGGGAGTCTGCTGTGGTAGTGAAATAATACTGTGAGTCAGTATGACACACCGATGACAGGCGTCACTCTTAGAATCACTGCACACTTCACTTATTAGGGCAGTTATGGGGCCAAAACTGACCAAATAACTCAAGTATGAACTCGATGTTAGCGTCAAGAAGAAGTCGTCAGCGGATTCCACATAGATGTCTACAGAACCTGTTCTATTAAACGCATTTACAAGTAAAGCCCCCTGATAGAGTGGAGAGGGTGTCAGCAGTAAGTTTGTGTTGACGTTACTGATTATTTTGCCCTTCTTCTGATCCATCAGAACAATAACCCCCAAAAAACGGATCCTGTCTGTTGAGCATCCACCTTCACTCGGTCATCATTTGCTTAGTAATCCATTAGTATTGCTAAAGCAAAAAAAAAAAACAGGAGTGGATCCAAAACAGAGATGACACGTGAATTGAATATTTGCATGTCTTCTGTGTTTTGTACCCACTCCTGCTTTTGGCTACCAAATCATAAGCCAATTCTGATGGGACCGTACAGGCCTTACAGCTGCTACACAGACAGGATCCGTTGTGTGTCTCATTTTTCCTTTCTTCTGACAGATCAGAAGGATCAAATAAATAATGATGCCAACCAGGCCAAAAAGGCAAAATACTGACCCAGTCATGGAGTGGGGAGGGTGGGAACAGCATAAGAAGTCACAGAGTGGCCTAGTGACATTGTGGTGAGGTAGCAGCAGCATGAGGAGACCACACAGTGGTGAAGTGGCAGGAGTATGAAGAGACCACAGGGTGGTAATGTGGCAGCAGCATGAGGAGATCACAGAGTGGCCCAGTGACATAGTGTTGAGGTAGCAGCAGCATGAAGAGACCACAGAGTGGTGATCTGGCAGCAGTATGAGGAGACCACAGAATGGTGATGTAGCAGCAGCAAGAGGAGACCACAGAATGGCCCAGTGACATAGTGGTGAGCTGGCAGCAGCATGACAAGACCACAGAGTGGTGATGTGACAGCAGCATGAGGAGACCACAGAGTGGCCCAGTGACATAGTGGTGAGCTGGCAGCAACATGAGGAGACCACAGAGTGGTGAAGTGGCAGCAGCATGAAGAGACCACAGAGTGGCCCAGTAACATAGTGGAGAGGTGGCAGCAGCATGAGGAGACCACAGAGTGGCCCAGTGACATAGTGTTGAGGTAGCAGCAGGATGAGGAGACCACAGAGTGGTGATGTGGCAGCAGTATGTGTAACATCCCAGAGTTATGTTACTAAACTCTTTTTCCCCGCTACTATTTGTTGGTAACATGTGCCTTGTCATCTAATGTGATTTTATTTAATATTCCTCACAAATGTGCATTTTCTAAGGCTAGTTTCACACTTGCGGCAGGACGGATCCGACATGCTGTTCACCATGTCGGATCCGTCCTGCGGCTATTTCGCCATGCCCCCGGGCCGCCGCTCCGTCCCCATTGACTATAATGGGGACGGGGGCAGAGCGCCGGCGGAGCACGGCGGTGCACGGCTTAAGGCCGCCGGACTAAAATTACTGCATGTCAGGTTTTTTAGTCCGGCGGCTTTCGCCGTGCACCGCCGTGCTGCGCCGGAGCTCAGCTCCCGTCCCCATTATAGTCAATGGGGACGGAGCAGCGGCCCGGGGGCACGGAGAAATAGCCGCAGGACGGATCTGACATGGTGAACAGCATGTCGGATCCGTTCTGCCGCAAGTGTGAAAGTACCCTAAGCCTGTTATATATATTTGATGTAATTTCCATGTACACCAGCAGGTGGCATAAATGTTTAGCAGGGCCTTAGTTCAGTTTAGCTCCCCCCTCTATGAGCAGATGGGAGCTGGCCCATGTCCTGCCTCATGGGGAGGAAAGTTAAAGTGAGTGTGCCAGCCACCCCGGCTAGGGGAAGGCTGTGCTGGTAGGAGCTCCCAGTTCCAGGGATCCCAAGCCAGGATCTTGTCTCCGTTGAGACCAAAGATCTTCATCCCCAGCCTGAGCCTTCAGCCTCGGCTGGTGACAAGCAAGCAGCACCTCCAGGACTCCAGGAAGAACCATTCCCTGTGAGCTAACTGTGAGTAACTATCCAGAGACCAGGAGAAGCCAAATTCCTCCTCAGCTAGTCAGTCCCAAACACAGCAGAAGATAGACAGAGCAGAAGTCAGATTCCTGCCATATTCTCCAGGCATATGATAGGAGCAGAAGAGATATTGATCCCTGCCATACATTGCCAATACCTGCTGGGACCCAAGACTATTGCTGTAACTCATATGGATTAATGCTGCCTCCAGTAAAGACAAGTTGAATTATCTTCCAAGTCTGGATCTCATTCATTACTACCAAGTTCCTCAATTACTCCTACTAGCAACACACACATTTATTGCAAGTGAGCCAGGATCCAGGAGACCAGCCCTACCAAGGTAGGAGACACCGTTGACACTATACCTACTACTACACAGAGACATTATACCACTCTGGCATTCCTCACCTGGTACGTGAGTTGCAACATCTTAAAGGGCCCTGTGTTAGTACCCTGCGCACGCTGCAATTGGCGTTACGAACAAAAACTATAGACTTATATACCCATATCCGGACCCACTGCATAATTTGGCGTCCGTGTAACCGTACCACGGTCCTGCTCATTGCATATGAAGAGACCACAGAGTGGTGATGAGGCAGCAGTATGAATGTTTACATGGTGTGTTCAATAAAAACATGGTAACATTTAATTCTTTGTGTGTTATTAGTTTAAGCAGACTGTGATTGTCTATTGTTGTGACTTAGATGAAGATCAGATCACATTTTATGACCAATTTCCGCAGAAATCCATATCATTCCAAAGGGTTCACATACTTTTTCTTGCAACTGTAATAGCTCGTCCTAGCTGAAAAGTGGATCTGAGCCCACAGCATATAATACTTCTTGCGCTGAGGGAACTGAAAATGACAGAGGAAGGTTCAGCACAGGTGGGGGCACAGAGCCTGCTCCTGGGCCATGCCAACTAAGCATCGTGTCAGAGGAACCCACCAACTCTTGGCTGGGGGTGTCTGATGTCACTTGTGACGAAGTTGAAGACCGAGTCAACCATTTAAGCACCGCTGGGTTGCTGGTCAAGACATGACCGCTAGATGATACCAGGAGCTCTCCTGCGACTCCTGCAGCCACCCCCCCTTCTTCTGCTGCCTGCAACAGAAACATTTTGGCCACTGCCCATTCCCTTTGAAAGGCCTGTCACATGTCTGTCTGACATACTGTATAATAAATTAATGAAATAAAAAAAAATTCCCCCAAAAAAAGGCTGTTACTTCACCGCTGAACAGCAATTAAGACATATTTTTATTTTTTAATAAATGAACCCCCCTAAAAAAAATAACAATCACAATTTAACCGGAGAAGGTATATTTAGACGTACTCTTTTTCCTATTACTACAGAAGAAATATAACAATCACAATTCACCGCAGAACGGCTATTGGGACGTACGTATATTTCTTTTTTATACACCCTGTAATTGGCTGTAGTACAATGTAACTTCACCGCCGAACGGTACTTATGACATATTTTTTTCTTTCTTTTTTTTCCTATTAATACACTTCCCACCCCAAAAAAAGTTAAACAATGTAAAATCAATGCAGGGCGGCTAATAGAACATTTGTATCTATCCTATTAATGCATCCCGTAAATGGCTGTAGTACAATGTAACTTCACTGCTGAACGGCAATTATGATGTATATTTTTCAATTTTTTTCCTATTAATACACCCCCCCCCAAAAAAAAAAAAAAGTAAAATCAACAAAGAACGGCTAATGGGACGTACGTATTTTTTGTTGGGGATGCAACAGCATGTACCACATACAGTATTGTGTATTAATATCACTTGACCAGTAGATGGCACTGTAGGTTAAGGTTACCAGTTGTGTAGATCTGTAAAACTTGTTGGTTCTTTCTCTCTCTCTCTCTTTATACCAAGATGGCTGCTGTTACAGTTTGCTGAAATGTCTTGTATGTTTGGAACTTAATCCACACAAGTAAACCAAGTTCTGCCTCATCACAAGCTACTAGTGTCTTCTCTAACCCACAACCAACAGGTTATGGGCCCAGCTCTAGACACTTGAGAAATGAAAACTACAAGCAAGTAAGTTCTGCATCTACGCTCCTACCAAATCCTGTGTGAGGAAACAAGAGCTGCATCCAATTCACTGAAAGATGGCGAGTGCATCAGATATGAAGTTTACAATAGCAAAGCTCAGCAATACCAACTACCAGCTATGGAAGATTAAGCTTGAAATGCGGATATCCAAAGATGACTTGTGGCAGGGATTAGATAGACACAGACCCAATGACAACCCAGACGAATGGGACAGAAAAAACAGGCGAGCAAAAGCATAAGTCATAAGCCTGTTAGTGGAGGATGATCAACTCATTCATATAAGGAAAGAAAACACAGCTAAAGGTATGTGGACTGCCTTACTAAAAACTGCATGAACGTGCAAGCCTGAACAGTAAACTATATCTGCTGCGCAAACTGTATAAGATGAGGCTGGAAAAAAGGGCAGGAAATGGGAGAAGATGTAAAGGCTATGCTAGAGATTGTGGACCAGCTGGGTGCAACAGGTGAAGAAATGAAAGACAATCACGTAGGAGCATTACTGCTATGCAGCCTTCCAGAATCATACAGCTCTAGAAACTAGACCGGAAGCTGAACAGATGCTAGAATATGTTAAGGGAAAAGTAATTGCTGAATGTAGCAGAAGAAAGGAAAATCTGCACAGAGAGAACGAGAGATCAGAGGCAGCTCTGAAGGTGCATGAAGGCATAAGACAAAGCAAAGGTGCCAGGCTATGTTTTTGCTGGAAAAAGGCCGGTCCTCTGAAAAAGAACTGTTCAGTCTGGAAAGCTGAGCAGCGAAAGCGGGAGCCACCCACAAGAGAAAGACCAAAAGCGGTCATGAAAGAAAATGAAAGTGCATCATGGAGTGGTATCTCACACGGATGGTACATTGATTTAGGGGCAACAAGTCACATGACAAGCGACGAGACATTCTTCACAGAAATTGATTTAAGTGTAAAAGACAAAATCTCCGCCCCGTTGAGAAGTTACAGCTCATTACAATACAGCGCGCCAAAATAACGGGGGACCATAGCGGACGAACGGGGGGGGGGGAGGCTTGAAAAAATAAATACACCCATGGCATCGGTGGGGGCCGCTCTACAAGTTGATAACATAATTAGCCAATGTCAAAACAGATGAAAGGTCCTCTTTAATCCACACAAGTAAACCAAGTTCTGCCTCGTCACAAGCTTCTAGTGTCTTCTCCAATCTTTTTCCTAATTCTACACCACAAAAAAAAGAAATATAACAATCACAATTCACTCCAGAACGGCTAATAGGACGTAGGTATATTTCCTATTAATACACCCCGTAAATGGCTGTATCACACAGAACTTGCACCCCAATCACAAGCAAGGTTTGCTGGAATTACTGATGTATCATATAGTGAAAACCTAAAAGCAGCAGTATAACTGCAATGTGGATCCCCAATTAGTGCAGCAAAGTGTATTAGAATCACTCCTATTACCCAGACTGTACACTCTCCTATTGCAGCCTGTTCTCCTTTTATAGTGTAGATGATGCCTCCATATCCTTTCCCTACACCTTGACTAATCTTTCCCTGAACTTACAGTCAGGTCCATAAATATTGAGACATCGACACAATTCTAACATTTTTGGCTCTATACATCACCACAATGGATTTGAAATGAAACTAACAAGATGTGCTTTACCTGCAGACTGTCAGCTTTAATTTGAGGGTATTTACATCCAAATCAGGTGAACGGTGCAGGAATTACAACAGTTTCCATATGTGCCTCCCACTTGTTAAGGGACCAAAAGTAATGGGACAGAATAATAATCATATATCAAACTTTCACTTTTTAATACTTGGTTGCAAATCCTTTGCAGTCAATTACAGCCTGAAGTCTGGAACGCATAGATATCACCAGACGCTGGGTTTCATCCCTGGTGATGCTCTGCCAGGCCTCTACTGCAACTGTCTTCAGTTCCTGCTTGTTCTTGGGGCATTTTCCCTTCAGTTTTGTCTTCAGCAAGTGAAATGCATGCTCAATCGGATTCAGGTCCGGTGATTGACTTGGCCATTGCATAACATTCCACTTCTTTCTCTTAAAAAAACTCTTTGGCTGCTTTTGCAGTATGCTTTGGGTCATTGTCCATCTGCACTGTGAAACGCCGTCCAATGAGTTCTGAAGCATTTGGCTGAATATGAGCAGATAATATTGCCCGAAACACTTCAGAATTCATCCCGCTGCTTTTGTCAGCAGTCACATCATCAATAAATACAAGAGAACCAGTTCCATTGGCAGCCATACATGCCCACGCCATGACACTACCACCACCATGCTTCACTGATGAGGTGGTATGCTTAGGATCATGAGCAGTTCCTTTCCTTCTCCATACTCTTCTCTTCCCATCACTCTGGTACAAGTTGGTCTTGGTCTCATCTGTCCATAGGATGTTGTTCCAGAACTGTGAAGGCTTTTTTAGATGTCGTTTAGCAAACTCTAATCTGGCCTTCCTGTTTATGAGGCTCACCAATGGTTTACATCTTGTGGTGAACCCTCTGTATTCACTCTGGTAAAGTCTTCTCTTGATTGTTGACTTTGACACACATACACCTACCTCCTGGAGAGTGTTCTTGATCTGGCCAACTGTTGTGAAGGGTGTTTTCTTCACCAGGTAAAGAATTCTTCGGTCCTCCACCACAGTTGTCTTCCGGATCTTTTGGTGTTGCTGAGCTCACCGGTGCGTTCCTTCATTTAAGAATGTTCCAAACAGTTGTTTTGGCCAGGCCTAATGTTTTTGCTATCTCTCTGATGGGGTTGTTTTGTTTTTTCAGCCTAATGATGGCTTGCTTCACTGATCGTGACAGCTCTTTGGATCTCATCTTGAGAGTTGACAGCAACAGATTCCAAATGCAAATAGCAGACTGGAAATTAACTCTGGACCTTTTATCTGCTCATTGTAATCGGGATAATGAGGGAATAACACACACCTGGCCATGGAACAGCCGAGAAGCCAATTGTCCCATTACTTTTGGTCCCTTAACAAGTGGGAGGCACATATGCAAACTGTTGTAATTCCTGCACCGTTCACCTGATTTGGATGTAAATACCTCAAATTAAAGCTGACAGTCTGCAGGTAAAGCACATCTTGTTCGTTTCATTTCAAATCCATTGTGGTGGTGTATAGAGCCCAAAAATTTTTAATTGTGTTGATGGCCTAATATTTATGGACCGACTGTATAAATCATTTTTTCAGCACAATGAATTATTTCCCAGCACTGTCCCTAGCGCCTGCTGACATCTCTCCCGGCACTAAGTGCACTGGAAAATGGCAGAATCCAAAATGGCTGACTTTATTTAATAGGGCTGTGACATCAGAGGGCTGGCTGCATGCATGGCATTGTGGGTGATTCCTTGTTCCCAGAGTTCTTTGCTCCATGTTCTAACAGGTGCAGCAGCCATTTTAGGAAAAAATTTGATTCATTACCACGAAATGGGGAAATTCGGATTCCATTTTGTCAACTTTGATTAGCTCATCTCTAATTATGATCACCCTGCAATCCAGCAGAGGTGGCTGCGCTTGCACACTACAGGAAAAAGTACTACCCTATGTGCGGTCCCGGCAACTAGAGAGGCCGCCGCTTTTTCCACCACTGATGGAATGCAGGGTGGTCATAACCGTAGAAACGAGGAGCATATAGTGTGGTGGAAAAATTTATCAAGCCAGCAAAAGAGGCAATATGAACAATCACAATACATTAGTAAGTGTCTTTTTTTTTTACTTTCTCTACATGATAAATGCCATTTAATGAAATGAGACAACCCCCTTAATTCACCACCTGGGCAAGTTGCAGTCGTTGCCATACCTTCTGTACAGTCTGCTGCCTTTAGGCTGGAAGATACCTAGCTGACATTATTTCTCCCAAAAAGCTATCCCTGCCTTTTACTCTCACGGAACGCACAACGTTTGCCACCCCCTGAGATTCTCGCTGTGCGGCAAGGTTCACACCACGGTGGACACCTGGAGTGACTGTTAAAGAGAAGGGACAGTACATGTCTTTTGCAACCCACTGGGTCAATGTTTTTTGATGCAGCAGCAAGGCATCACCCCAGCAACGAAGCCAGAACCTTTTGACCGCCCACGATTGTGCTGGCCTGGTTCCCACACCTGGCACAAATCCACCTTCTCCATGGACACTTTCTCTTCCCCAACAGCAGCAGGGCACAGGGTCGCTCAGACTCTCAATCTTTCCTATCACGTGTCACATCAAGCGTTGCCACACCGTGTTTGAGCTGATTGGCCTGGGAAAGAGTAGCCACACTGGCGAGCAGTTGCTCAAGTACATCAAACAGCAAACATCCAACTGGGCAAGGTGGTCGGCGACAATGGTTGCAACATCGTAGCCACCTTGAACCTGGGGGAAATAACACATGGCCCTGCATGGTGCACATCATTAACCGAGGCATGCAACACTTTTTTAAAAAGTACAGTGGCATGTACAAGTTGCTGCCAAAGTACAGGAGACTGTGCTCGCATTTCAGCCATTCTTACGTGATGAAGAATATCTGTAAAGAATAAATCAAGGCAACTGGACGTACTGTAGATTTCCTAAATACGTTTCACTCGTTCTTCCAACGAGCTTTCTCAATTCTGAGTGACTGTACAAGAATTCTCTGGGAATAAATATGTAACTGAATCAACATCTGGTAATTATACCCAGCATGGGGTCAGAGGTCATTATACCCAGCATGGGTATGTGCTCTGCTGGACATGCAGTGACAGAACGATGTGACGCTGCACCACTTAATACACAACATTCCAACTCACTTCAGTATTGTACATGGTAGACCGTATGTACTAACAGCGGAAAGCCATGAATAATTTTGTCATGCACAGGCAGCCTCTTCCTGGAGCATATGTTGTTTCAAGGTCAGGCAGTGGCAGCTCATTCAAGATACCTGTCGGGTGCTGAAGCCCCTCGAAGAGGCCACAAAGTTTGTCATCAGTGACAACTGCAGCACGAAAGATCCCATTGTCCTCATATTTATCTTAGAACAGATGCTGATACTCATGCAGCAGGGGATGACGGTGGAAGAACAGCTAGCACATCTTAGTACCCTCCATCCAGCTGTTGGTGACCCACAAGAAGAAACTGCCATGAAGGAGGAGGATGAGGAGCTGCCTCTGGAAGAGGAGAAGTAAGAGGATGAGGATGTCATCAGCCAGGACATCCAATCATCACAGTGGGGGATGGATCCAGAAAGAACTGGATCCTCGGCCACGCTGGCCAGAATGGCAAACTGTATGCTTGCTTGCTTATGTAAGAAACAGTCATGTAATGTCTCTAAGTTTCATTATCCTGCCAAACTGTGTTAAAATTTAATGTAAAATGCATGCAGTATTTGTTTGGTCAGTAGATGGCAGTATAGGACCAATTTGCATTGGAGGTTACCATAGAGAAAGTGTATTAATGTGATACTGGTCCTTTAAGGCAGCAGCTAAGTGTTGAAGTGACACGCCCCTTATGATGTCACCCTGCCTCAGTGTGAGCAGGAAGAAGGAGGAAGAGGGACTGGAACTGCAGCTGCCGCCATATTAGCAAGATAGAAAACAAGTTCTGTGTTGTGTAAGACGTGTGCGGAGATACTAAAGGACATTCCTGTACAGCCAAGCTGTGTGAACTTCGGTCTAGAGACGGATGGAGTACAAAGAGACCGTGCTTTTAGTGAAGCCAAGTTAAAAGGACTGTGTGCAGCAACTAACCTGTGGAGCCGACAATGGGCTGTGTGGATTGCCCCAAACAGTAAAGAGACTCACAGTGCTGTCGAGGTACCGGACAGTAACTGTAATAACCCTGGATTATATTCAACTGGTTTTCCAGCCTGCTGAGGAGGACTTCTTTGTTGCGGATCCTGCGCTGATTAAAGAAAAGGACGACATCGGGCCCCACCGTGCACTTCCACAAACTGTAAGCGGTCCACTTGGACCACTGGGATAAGGGGGGTGCGCACCCGCTTGAAAGTTAGGGTCAGTTAGGGACAGTTTCTGGGACTATTCTTTCTTAGTGTCCGCACTGCAAATACAGACACAGCAAAGGTGAAAATTGTTGCAGTGTTTAACTTGTATTGTTTATACTGTTTTGAATATATTGCTTGTCTTTACCTTTGTAACCATTGTTAACCTGCTTTTATTAATTTATAGTAAATGCAATTTTCTTAATCTTGACTTCTGCGTACGCACTCTTTTCTGGTTGCGGAGTCAAACCACCTGCCTTGATCTCGGTTCACAAATTGGCGTAGTCGGCAGGATCCGCCTACCAGAATGGACGGCGACGCACCCGTTAGGAGGGATGGCACTGGAGGAAGAATGCCAGCAGGGGCTGTAATGAGTCAGTTAGCAAAGTTTGATGGCAATAATATGTCTGTGAGTGTGTGGGCAGAGCAGATACGAATGGTACAGCGCATGTACCAGACCGCACCAGAAGCACTAGTAGAGCTAGCCATATTGACGTTACAAGGAGATGCTAAGACTACTGTGATATTGCGGCCATTTAAACAAAGACAGACATTTGAGCAAGTTGTCCAGATTCTAGAAACTATCTATGGAAAAACCGCATTGCTGGGGTCCCTGCAGGCACGGCTCTTCCAGAGGGTACAAAAGGAGAATGAAACTCTCCCTCAGTATGCAAATGCCCTACAAGAACTGCTCCGAGATATTCAAGGGAAGGAAAGAGGGGGCTCACCAGCCTTTTGTAAGGGTCCATTCACACGTCCGTTTTGGTGTTCCGCATCCGTTCCGATTAAAAACAGAACGTTATGCGGATCCATTGATTTTCAATGGAATCCGCAAATAATCGGAGAGCACTCATGGTGCTCTCCGATTCCGTGATTCGTACCGTTCCGTGGGTTCCGTTATTCGGATCCTGGAAAAAAAATATACCCTGTCCTACTATTTGTCCGATTTTGCGTTCCGTCATCCCATTCTAGTCAATGGATCCGTCAAAATATCGGATGACATGCTAAAAGCATCCTCATGTCATCCAGGTTTTCGGATCCGCAAAAAACAGGAACGTTTATCTGGAAAGGTAAAAATACTGACGTGTGAATGCACCCTTACCCTGATCGGACACTCCGTGACCAGTTTATTCTGGGGATCCGTGATGGCAGTTTGACTGTTGCTATGCAGGACTTTATACGACGGGAGACTGATGCTAAATTTCATGACGTACAGGTAGAGGCCATCTCACGTGCCAATAGTATGGTTCAGAAGCCTCAGACCGCAGTTGGAGTTACATTGTCGCAGGGGGCTAGCTCTGGCCCAGAAACAGTGGAAAAGGGACAGTTAAAGAGATACTTACAGTAATGCAGAAATTGCAAGAGCAAATGGAACAAACCAGTTGTAATGAGAATTCTATGAGAATTGCAGGCCTCCAGACAACTAGAGACGAAGGGGTGGGCCGTTCACACCAAGAAGGTCAGAATCACCCACAACCCCGCTGGAGGGATGAGGATAGGACCTACCGAAGGGGCCCAAACCGATGGCCAGAGCGAAGGGAAATACGCTGCTGGGAGTGTGGACGCGTGGGCCACATTGCTAGATGTCCAGAGCAGCGACAAGCTTATGAGAGACCGCCGTTAAACTGAAATCCCCTGCTGTAGTAGGGCGGGCAGTAGGGGAAACTGAGAAGGAGACTATGAGGGGAGAATGCCCTGAAGAGGACCTGATCGCTGCAAGTCCCATCATACAGATGGAATTGGAAGGTATTCCGGTTACCGGGATGATTGACACGGGTTCCCAAGTAACGACCCTGAGTAGAGACTGTTACGAACGGTACTTTCAGCAACATGTGAAATATGATCCCCATACATTCATACGAGTGGTCGCAGCTAATCAGTTACCAGTACCGGTGGTGGGAGTGGCCTGGATGAATGTCAGATTATGTGGCCAAGATCTAGGCAAGAAAGGCATTGTGGTGGTACAGGAGTCACATGAAGTAAAGGTCCCTGTCATCTTGGGCAGTGGCGTAGGGATCGCCATAGCAACCATAGCAGGGGACCGCATTCATTTTTATTTTTTATTAACACACACAGACACTACACACAGGCAGCGGCGTAACTACCAGGGAAGCAGCTGCTTCGGGGCCCGACGGTTTATTTTCAAGTTAGTTAAATATCGATTCTTGTCTTAATGTTCAGGGCCCCTCGCTAATGAGATCTAATCTTACTGTATTCTAAAGTCTCCTGATGTGTCTGGGATTCGAACCCACAACCTCCAATGTATCAGTGTATCAGAGGCAAAGCATTTACCCTCACAGCCATAAAGGCTGCATTGCAACTGATTGAAAAAATATGAGACTTCTACTGTTATAGCTGGCTAAGTGTACATTTATACACATGACAGCTGCCCCAACACACCCAGCACTGCTATATCTCTATATGACAGCTGTCCCAGCACACTCAGCTCTGCTATATCTCTATATATGAGCAGCTGTCATGTGTATAGATGTACACTTAGCCAGCTATAACAGTAGAAGTCTCATATTTTTTCAGTCAGCAGCAAGGCATCTCTTATGGTCTTGTGGTTAGATGCTTTGCCTCTGATACAGAAGGTCGTGGGTTTGAATCCCAGCAGAAACTTTTCTGAAATACAAGCACTGACTCCATATATGGACATACAGGGCGGGACACAGGAAGAGGCTGCATCGCATCGCTGACATGGAGGTAAGTAGAAGTGTTTATTTTTTTTTTTTAATACCCGACTGTTACTGCCATGGGGGGAGCGGGGGGCACTTGATACTGGCACATGGGGGGAGGGGGGGTTGGCACCTGATACTGGCACCTGGGGGGGGTTGGCACCTGATACTGGCACATGGGGGGGGGGGAGAGGCACCTGATACTGTGGGTGGCACTGTTTAGGGGAGGGGGATCTGTGGATGGCACTGTTTAGGGAGGGTGATCTGTGGATGGCACTGTTTAGGGGAGGGGGATCTGTGGATGGCACTGTTTAGGGGAGAGGGATCTGTGGATGGCACTATTTAGGGGAGGGGGATCTGTGGATGGCACTATTTAGGGGAGGGGGATCTGTGAATGGCACTATTTAGGGGAGGGGGATCTGTGGATGGCACTATTTAGGGGAGGGGGATCTGTGGATGGCACTATTTAGGGGAGGGGGATCTGTTGATGGCACTATTTAGGGGAGGGGGATCTGTGGATGGCACTATTTAGGGGAGGGGGATCTGTGCATGGCACTATTTAGGGGAGGGGGATCTGTGGATGGCACTGTTTAGGGGAGAGGGATCTGTGGATGGCACTATTTAGGGGAAGGGGATCTGTTAATGGCACTATTTAGGGGAGGGGGATCTATGGATGGCACTATTTATGGGAGGGGGATCTGTGGATGGCACTGTTTAGGGGAGAGGGATCTGTGTATGGCACTATTTAGGGGAGGGGGATCTGTTGATGGCACTGTTTAGGGGAGGGGGATCTGTGGATGGCACTATTTAGGGGAGGGGGATCTGTTGATGGCACTATTTAGGGGAGGGGGATCTGTGGATGGCACTATTTAGGGGAAGGGGATCTGTTGATGGCACTATTTAGGGGAGGGGGATCTGTGGATGGCACTATTTAGGGGAGGGGGATCTGTGGATGGCACTATTTAGGGGAGGGGGATCTGTGGATGGCACTATTTAGGGGAGGGGGATCTGTGGATGGCACTATTTAGGGGAGGGGGATCTGTGGATGGCACTATTTAGGGGAGGGGGATCTGTGGATGGCACTATTTACTATTTAGGGGAGGGGGATCTGTGGATGGCACTATTTACTATTTAGGGGAGGGGGATCTGTGGATTTTTTTTTGCTATGGGGCCCATGCATTTCTAGCTACGCCCCTGATCTTGGGGATGAATGTGTTAAAAGAATTGGATCAGATTCTCTTTGAAAAGAAAGGCCACGGTTATTGGAGAGAAACCACTAGCCATCAGCCTACTCAAACAGCCTTCCAGCGGCTGGTACGAACATGTGGCTTACAGAAAAGTTCAGATGCACAGTGTCCTCTTGCTCGAATTTCGGTCCCTCTGCATACAAAAGTTACGTTGCCACCCAGACGAGAGATGATAGTGTCCATGCCTGTAGGCACCTGTAGGAAACTAGAGGGCATAGCTGTGTTGATAGAACCACTGCCGACATCCGGAAGAAGTGTTGATCCGCTAGTAGCCCGTTCCTTGGCAGTAGTCTGCAATGGGAGAGTACACCTCCGATGTGTGAACACCCAGGATCAGAGTGTAGACCTAGTCCCAGGAAGGCTGCTGGCTAACCTCTATGTGACTCCGGAGGAAGTGAGGAAAGTGACCCCGATGCAGTTGAGGCCGGCTGAACGAGGTGAATGGACCGTAACCGTGTCTATGGGGGAAGGCGAGAACCCCACCCCTAAATGGAATGGCGGTGCAATTCGAGAACAGATGAAGATAGAGACTTCTTCGTGTTCTCTGGAACAGATCCGGAAGGTAGATGAACTGTTATGGGAAAACCGCACAACCTTTGCACATCATGCTGAAGATTTTGGATGTACGACAGGGATCTACCATGAGATTCCCACAGGAGACACCCCTCCAATCAGAGAACGCTACCGACAAATTCCTCCACAGATGTATCAGGAGATAAAAGAACTGTTGACCGAGATGCTGCAGAGTGGGATCATTCAAGAAAGCCAAAGTCCCTGGGCAGCTCCAGTGGTACTAGTAAGGAAGAAAGATGGGTCCATTCGGTTTTGCGTAGACTATCGAAAGTTGAATACCTGCACCGTACGAGATTCCTACCCCTTTCTTTGGATTGAGGAGTCCCTTTCGGTACTAGGAAGAGCCCGGTACTTCTCCTCGCTAGACCTTGCTAGTGGGTATTGGCAGGTGCCAATGGCCGAGAAAGATAAGGAAAAGACAGCCTTTATCTTGCCCATGGGACTATACGAACTTAACCGGATGCCCTTTGGGTTGACAAATGCACCTGGAACGTTTCAACGATTGATGGAGAAATGTCTTGGTGACTTCAACTTTGAGTTCACGCTCATCTACTTGGACAACATTATAGTGTACTCTGCAACCTTTGAGGACCATCTCTACCAGTTGGGACAAGTATTTCAACGATTGCAGGAACATGGGCTCAAACTGAAACCCAGTAAATGTTGGTTGTTCCAATCTGAAATTGATTACTTGGGTCATTGTGTATCAGGAGAAGGGGTAAGGCCGTCGAGGGACAAGATAGCGGCTGTTCAAGATTGGCCGACACCGACTACCCTGCGAGAGATGAGAGCGCTCCTGGGAGTAGCCGGCTACTATCGACGTTTTATTAAGGACTTTGCTAGAGTAGCAGCACCACTTAATGCTCTCCTACGAGGTACCTCCGGGGGTCCGAAGAACCGGTCCGTGAAATGGGGCCCTGAACAGGAACACGCCTTCCAGGCATTGAAGGATGCTCTTACAACGGCCCCAATCTTGGCGTATGCTGATTACCACTTGCCCTTCCAGCTATATACGGATGCAAGCCTGTATGGTCTCGGAGCTGTGCTCTCTCAGTTCCAGGATGGCCAAGAGCGTGTCATAGCGTATGCCAGCCGATCCTTGCGAGATTCTGAAAGAAACCCTGACAATTATAGTTCATTTAAGTTAGAACTGTTGGCACTGGTATGGGCCATGACTGAGAAATTCTCTGAGTATTTGACCGGAGCTGAAGTCTTAGTACTAACTGACAACAACCCATTAGCTCACCTAGAGAAGGCCAAGCTCGGGGCTTTGGAGCAGAGGTGGATAGCCCGAATGTCTAAGTTCAATTACCGCATTAAGTATCGGTCCAAGACAGAGAACCAAAATGCTGATGGACTCTCTAGGGTAACTACCCAGGCCCCCAGCGGAGACGTGGATCATGAGTTAGAGCATGTGGAGGTGCCTGATTGAGCAGATTTTCACAAGCCTTGGTCATTGTTATGCAGTGTGCAGTGGAAGGGACCGAAACGTCTCCTTTCTTTGGCCCCTCACGACAGGAATGGGTGCAAATACAGCAGGCCCATGAGGGGCTGGCGAAAATGATCAAGTGTGTTGAGAAAGGCAAGAAGCCCTGTAAAGAGGAAAGAGAACGACTGACACGTGAAATGTTATCAGTCCTGAGTCAGTGGGAAAAGTTAGAGATGAAAAATGGAGTGTTATGCCGAAAAGTATATCTACCTTCTGAAATCGACATTCGTTACCAAATCGTAGTGCCTAGTGAACTGGCTCAATCATTGGCTCTTGAGGCTCATAATAAGAATGGACATTTTGGTCATGAGAAGACCTTTCGTTGGCTACAGCGACTGATTTACTGCCCAGGCCTCCGTCAAATGGTCGAAGAAGTATGTCATAGATGTCGAACTTGTGAGATCCATAAGGCGATAGAACAAAGAGCTCCCCTGCAGACCATAGTGACCCAGGAACCTTTGGAGATCATCATGATAGACTACCTAATGGTGGGCCCATCCAACAGTGGGCACCAGTACTGCCTTGTAATGGTGGACCACTTCACCAAATTTGCGGTGGTGACCGCCACCAAGGACCAGACCGCTGAGTCGGCAGCTCGAGCCCTATGCCAAGATTTCATCCGAGTGTACGGGTGTCCACAACGCATCCACTCTGACCAAGGGGCTTGCTTTGAGGGACATGTAATGAAAGAAGTTCAACGTATCTACGGGATAAAGAAGTCGCACACGACTCCATACCATCCCCAAGGAAACGGAGCCTGCGAATGATTCAATAGAACTCTGCTACAGATGGTGCGGACTTTGGAGGAGGACAAAAAGTTACAGTGGCCTCAGTTCTTGTCTGAGATGGTGTGGGTCTATAACAATCAGGTCCATTCTACAACAGGGTATTCTCCTTATACTCTCCTCTTTGGACGGTCTGGGCGAAGTGTCGGAGAGTTACAGCTAAATGATGTGGATGGGTTCCCTCCAAGAGATCCAGCCTCCTGGGTGCGGGCACACCGGCAGAGACTTGAGACAGTTCATCGATTGGTGCGGCAGCATCTGCAAGAAAATTCTCATCCTGATAAGACCCCGGTGCAAAGGGCACCATTGCAGCCAGGTGACCTGGTGCTGGTACGTGTCAAGAAGCCTCAAGGAAAATTGGAAAGCAGTTGGGAGGCTGTGCCGTATCGTGTAGTTGCCCGCAAGTATGCAAATGGGCCAGTGTACGAAGTCCAGAAGGAAGGAACTGATTGTGTCCGAGTACTTCACAGAAATATGTTGCGCCTGTGTCAATCTGAAGAAGCAAATTGTGATGGAACTGATAATGGCAACAAGCTCCCACAGTCAGAGACTGGTGGTGTGGAATGGGCTTACGATGATGAGGATGATTGTTGGCCAATCCCTACTCCTGAGGATGTTCCACCTGTGACTACTGTGCCCCCTCTGGTGCGGAGTCTGCTGGTCTTTCTCAGCCTATGGCTACAGCACCCCAGACTATACCAGTGGTTCTCAGACGCACCACTAGACCAAATGCTGGCACTCCCCCTGTTCGGTATGCGCAGGATGAGTTTATTTGGCCTGCCATACAACGGTACATTACCACTCTACGTATAAGAGTACAGCCCTCTGGATATTCAGTCATTGGCAGGGACTGCCAATCTTAAAGAAGGGGGGAATATGTAAGAAACAGTCATGAAATGTCTCTAAGTCTCTAAGTTACAGCAGCAGCGGCTGACCAGGCCCCCTCGCTAATGTGATCTAATCTTACTGTCTCCTAAAGTCTCCTGATGTGTCTGGGATTCAAACCCACAACCTCCAATGTATCAGTGGCAAAGCATTTACCCTCACAGCCATAAAGGCTGCATTGAAACTGACTGAAAAAATATGAGACTTCTACTGTTATAGCTGGCTAAGTGTACATCTATACACACAAGTGTACATCTGACACAATACAAGGCGGCACACAGGAAGAGGCTGCATCGCATCGCTGACATGGAGGTAAGTAGAAGTTGTTTATTTATTTTTTTAATACCCGACTGTTACTGCTATGGGGGGAGCGGGAGGCACTTGATACTGGCACATGGGGGGAGGGGGGTTGGCACCTGATACTGGCACCTGGGGGGAGGGGGGTTGGCACCTGATACTGGCACATCGGGGGGGGGAGAGGCACCTGATACTGGCACCTGGGGGGGAGAGGGGTTGGCACCTTATACTGGCACCTGGGGGGGAGGGGGGGTTGGCACCTGATACTGGCACATGGGGGGGAGAGAGGCACCTGATACTGGCACATGGGGGGGAGGGAGAGAGAGGCACTTGATACTGGCACTTTTTTTGTGGGGGGGGGAGATGGCACTATTATACTGGGACATGGGGGGAGGAGAGAGGCACTTGATACTGACACCTGGGGGGAGGGGGGGTTGGCACCTGATACTGGCACATGGGGGGGAGAGAGGCACCTGATACTGACACCTGGGGGGGATGGGTGTTGGCACCTGATACTGGCACATGGGGGGGGAGAGAGGCACCTGATACGGGCACCTGGGGGGAGGGGGGTTGGCACCTGATACTGGCACATGGGGGGGGAGAAAGGCACTTGATACTGACACCTGTGGGAAGGGGGGGTTGGCACCTGATACTGGCACATGGGGGGGGGAGAGGCACCTGATACTGGCACCTGGGGGGGTTGGCACTTGATACTGGCATGTGGGGGGGGTTGGCACTATGATACTGGCACATGGGAGGGAGAGGCACTTGATACTGCCACTTTTTTTGGGGGGGAGATGGCACTATGATACTGGAACAGGGGGGAGGGAAGAGAGAGGCACTTGATACTGGCACATGGGGGGGTTTGGCACTATGATACTGGCACATGGGGGGTGGGAAGGAGAGAGGCACTTGATACTGGCACATTGGGGGGGGAGATGGCACTATGATACTGGGACATGTGGGGGGGAGGAGAGAGGCACTTGATACTGGCACATGATGGGGGGGCATCTATGGGGACACTTACTGGCACATTATTGGGGGGCATCATGGGGGACACTAGGCCGTACACTGAGGGGCATCTACTGGGGCACTATATATGGGGCATTTTATACTGGCACATTATGGGGGGCACTAGCAGGAAGGGGGAAGAGGAGCACTATGGAGGAATTTACTGGGGGCACTATATAGGGGTATTTTATACTGGGACATTATGGGGGCACTATGGGGACATTAGCTCAACTGGGGGCATTACAAGGAGGTATTTTTGCACTGTCACATTATAAGGAGAATTATTACTACTGGGGGGGCATTATAGTGGGCTTTATTACTCTCCCATGGTATGACCCCCTAGTAGCAACACCAGGCTCTCCCTGCTCTGTGACCCCTCTGCCCCTTCTCCAAATCCTTATTATGAAATCTTTCTCATTAGGATAAAGCACAACATCAGCTCCACCGAGCCCCCGGCCAAGTGTTGAAGTGGCGTCCGAGATCCCCAAGGGTCAAGTAACTGTAAGTTTTCATATGAAATATGTTTATGTTATACACATATAGCATCCACTGTGCCACACAATATACAGTATACCTCTACACTGTGCCACACAATATACAGTATACCTCTACACTGTGCCACACAATATACAGTATACTGCTACACTGTGCCAAAGGAGTGGGGTTTACACAGGAGGAGGGAGGTGCGAAGTGCTCTGGAGGGGCCCTTACAAATATTTGCTGTGGGGCCCAGTCACTTCTAGTTACGCCCCTGTGCTCAGATATTGCCCAAATAAAGACCACAGGTGAAGGAGACGGCTCATGCACCTGAGCTGCAACTGGCAGGGGAGATCCCAATGCTAGTAAGGAGAATGGGGGAGCTGAACCACGATAAGCAAATGCTGCAGATGCAGATAGACTGTTTATACAAGCTAAAGACAGCAAATCAAGGGAGTAAGACCTTATATGATGGCAGGCTGCACCCACTGAGCATAGAGCAGGCTCAGTGGCGTTGCAGGCCACACCGGGTGACACCAGTGATGGGGTGACACCAGCAGGCCAGCATTTACGAATCCCAGGCATAGTCATTTGTATTGCCGTCCTCAGGAGAGGAAAGATGTGTCTGGGATTTGAACCCACGACCTTCTGTATCAGAGGCAAAGCACTTACCCACACAGCCATAAGAGCTGCATTGCCACTGACTGAAAAAAGTACATCTATACACATGACAGCTGCCCCAACACACCCAGCACTGCTATATCTCTATATGACAGCTGTCCCAGCATACTCAGCTCTGCTATATCTCTATATATGATAGCTGCCCCAGCACACCCAGCTCTGCTACATCTAATACACATGACAGCTGCATCAGCACACTCAGCTCTACTATATTTCTATATATGACAGCTGCCCCAGAAAACCCAGCTCTGCTACATCTATACACATGACAGCTTCCCAAACACACCTAGCATTGCTACATCTATACACATGACAGCTGCCCCAGCACATTCAGCTCTGCTATATCTCTATATATCTATCTATTGTATAGCAACACTTGTAGGTGTGTTTGGGAAGCTGTCATGTGTAGTAGATGTAGCAGAGCTGGATGTGCTGGGGCAGCTATCATATATAGAGATATAGCAGAGCTGAGTGTGCTGGGACAGCTGTCATATAGAGATATAGTAGTGCTGGGTGTGTTAGGGCAGCAGTCATGTGTATAGATGTACACTTAGCCCTCTATAACAGTAGAAGTCTCATATTTTTTCAGAGAGTGGCAATGCAGCTCTTATGGCTGTGTGGGAAAGTGCTTTGCCTCTGATACAGAAGGTCGTGGGTTCGATTCCCAGCAGAAACTTTTCTGAAATAGAGGCTAAATTAGAATACACAAACACTGACTCCAAATATGGACATACAGGGCAGGACACAGGAAGAGGCTGCATTGCCTCGCTGACATGGAGGTAAGTATAAGTGTTTTTTTGTTTTTTTTTAATACCCGACTGTTACTGCCATGGGGAAAGTGGGAGGCACCTGATACTGGCACATGGGGGGAGGGGGGTTGGCACCTGATACTGGCACATGGGGGGGTTGGCACTATGATACTGGCACATGGGGGAAGGAGAGAGGCACCTGATACTGGCACATGGGGGGATGGCACTATGATACTGGCACATGGGGGGAAGGAGAGAGGCACCTGATACTGGCACATGGGGGGGAGCGGCCCTTGATACTGGCACTTTTGGGGGGGAGATGGCACTATGATACTGGCACGTGGGGGGAGGAGAGAGGCACTTGATACTGGCACTTTTTTTGGGGGGGGGAGATGGCACTATGATACTGGGACATGGGGGGAGGAGAGAGGCACTTGATACTGGCACATGGGGGGGTTTGGCACTTGATACTGGCACATGGGTGGGTTTGGCACTATGATACTGGCACATGGGGGGGAGAGGCACTTGATACTGGCACTTTTTTTGGGGGGGAGATGGCACTATGATACTGGGACATGGGGGGGAAGAGAGAGGCACTTGATACTGGCACATGGGGGGTTTGGCACTATGATACTGGCACATGGGGGGTGGGAAGGAGAGAGGCACTTGATACTGGCACATTGGGGGGAGATGGCACTATGATACTGGGACATATGGGGGGGAGGAGAGAGGCACTTGATACTGGCACATGATGGGGGGGCATCTATGGGGACACTTACTGGCACATTATTGGGGGGCATTATGGGGGACACTAGGCCGGCAGCCTATCAGAGGCCACACACTGAGGGCATCTACTGGGGCACTATATATGGGGCATTTTATACTGGTACATTATGGGGGCACTAGCAGGAAGGGGGGAGAGGAGCACTATGGGGGAATTTACTGGGGGCACTATATAGGGGTATTTTATACTGGGACATTATGGGGAAAGTATAGGGACATTAGCTCAACTGGGGGTATTACAAGGGGGTATTTTTTGCACTGTCACATTAAAAGGAGAATTATTTCTACTAGGGGGGGCATTATGGTGGGCTTTATTACTCCCCCATGGTATGAGCCCCTAGTAGCAGCACCAGCCTCTCCCTGCTCTGCTATTCCCCTGCCCCTTCTCCAAATACTTATTATGAAATCTTTCTCATTAGGATAAAACACAACATCAGCTCCGCCGAGCCCCCGGCCAAGTGTGGAAGTGGCGTCCGAGATCCCCAAGGGCCAAGCCAAGTAATTGTAAGTTTTCATGTCGAATATGTTTATGTTATACACATGTAGCATACACTGTGCCCCACAATATACAGTATACCGCTACACTGTGCCACACAATATACAGTATACCGCTACACTGTGCCACACAATATACAGTATACCGCTACACTGTGCCACACAATATTATTGCTTCAAGGGGAGGGGGGGGGGGGGGACACCATTTTCTACCGCACCAGGTGACACCAGCCCTAGCAACGCCACTGAACTGGCTGGGGTGGTGAGGTAGATGGACCGTGTCCTTGAGAAGATGGGGCCCCTGGCAGAGTCCTATAGGAACCAGGAATAGTTTGCCACATACAGGCAGAGCACCGAACTGGAGTCCAGATCCTCAGATATTTCCCCAGTTGAGCCATGGCAGATGACACGGCCTGTACTGCAGGCTGCAAGCTTCTCCTTCCAGGATGGAGATACACACAGAGGGAGGCAAGCACAACAACAGGGTCCTGCACCACAAGTTCCAGCAGGCACCATACAGCCTGTATCGCAAGTCCCAGCAAGCACCATGCAACAGCAGCAAGAGACCTACACAACAAGTCCCAGCAAGCACCATACTACATCAGCAGCAGAGACCTACACCACAAGTCCCAGTAGGCACCATGCAGTCTGTACCACAAGTTCCAGCAAGCACTGTACAACAACAGCCACAGAGACCTACACCACAAGTCCCAGCAGGCACCGTGCAACAGCAGCAACATAGACTTGCACCACAAATCCCAGCAGGCACTATGCAACAGCAGCCTCAGCGTTCTGCAGCTGGCCCTGAGCAGGAGCATGGAGCCCAGGAACCAGCAGAGGCACCACAAGTCCCAGCTGGCACTGCACAGCAGCAGGACAATGGACATTCATCCATGTCTCAGTGTGATGTGGGGACAGAGTAGAGCGCTATTGCTAGGTAAAATGGCGGACATGGACCTGCTGGGTCAGAGATGGGAGGGGACATACAGTTCAACCACACAAGGTGTGACAGATCCTTCTAGAGCAGACGTCCCCCCCCCCCTGTAGATCAGGCCTGTGAGACCCGTCAGGACCCCCCCCAGAAATGCCTGGAGCCACGGCGCTTCATCCTTCTCCTCTAGTGCAGGCTATACAGGCAAGGCATTTAAAAGAAGGAATGCGGTGAGGTTCAAACACAGAGACACCAAAGAAGACCTCCTTGATAGGAGGTTTGTGGTCCAGGAACGTCTGTGTCGCCAGATGGGGTTCGTGCCAGAGGACAGCTTGGCAGTGATAAACCTACCAGATAGACAGGGCTATGATGTCGCTTTAGGGCTATTTTTTTTTTTTTAGGGCTTTTTTGCGTTCTGTATATGGGCCGTTTTTTGAGTTCCGTATACGGTCCATATACGGAACCATTCATTTCAATGGTTCCGCAAAATAAAACTAATGTACTCCATATGCATTCCGTTTCCGTATTTCCATTTTTCCGTTCCATTCACAGATAGAACATGTCCTATTAGTGCCCGCAAATCACATTCCTTGGCTCCATTCAAGTCAATGGGTCCGTAAAAAAAAATACTCCGTATGTCTTCTGTATCAGTTCCGTTTTTGCGGAATCATCTATTGAAAATTTTATGCCCAGCCCAATTTTTTCTATGTAATTAATGTATACTGTATATGTCATACGGAAAAACGGAACGGAAAAACGGAATGGAATCGGAAACACTACTGAAACTAAAAATGGATCCGTTAAAAACGGCCCGCAAAACACTGAAAAAGCCATACGGTCATGTGAATAAGCCCTTAAGTAATCTGAATAGGTTCTGGGCTAATTTCCCCAGGTTTAGGGACACAGAAAGTTGGAGTAAATTCTTTTTTTTTTTTTATCTCCAAAAAGGGCACAGTCACAGTTAACATCATCTTCTGGAATGAGGCCGTTCCTCCCCAGGATATTGTGGTGTGGCTCCGGAGGCACTGCAATCTTATGCCCGACCTGACAAAAAACAGGGACGATGATGGTATCTGGATGGGAGGGTGGAAGGCCCTGGTCAAACTACGCCAGCAGAAAAATATAACATGGCATCTACCCAATTCCTTCTACATTGGCAGAGAGAAAGGTATCTGCTTCTACTCTAGTCAGCCCAGGAAGTGCTTCAGATGTGGCAAGGCCGGTTATCTGGCCAGTGCCTGCACTGTGGTGAAGTGCAATCTATGTGGTGAGGTCGGCCATGTAAGTACTAACTGTGAGACCATTAGATGTAATCTGTGTGAAAACATGGGCTATCCTCACAGAGATTGCCCATATGCATGGCACAAAATCTGTAAAGAGCTTCCTCATGAGCAACTGGTGGAAGAGGCAGAGGCTGTAGAGGAGGAGGCCTTGATGTCAGGGACAATACTGACTAGGCAAGAAGTCCAGCAGAGGTTGGATATTGTAGATCCAGAACATCAGGACTCAGAGAGTGTGCATGGTGACATGGAGACTGTCCCTCAGGTCCAGCAACAGTCCGATGGAGCCTTGTCTGTATCACCATCTGTACCTGAGGAGATTAAGAGCATATGGGCAAACGGAGAGAAAAAGACACGTCCTCCCATAAGCCAGATTACAACATGGGCCAAAGGTCCAAGAAAAAAGTCAATACAGGTGCAGATATAATGGTGATATCTAGTAGGTATGAGGTTCTGACAGAGTCAGATGGTGACTATGAGAGAGAGCTACAAAGGATAGACAACCAATGTGAAGACAACACAGGAGACCCCCCAACAAAAAGGAGACCCATTGCCTTAGAAGATAAGGTAGAGTCAGACATTTAAACAAGTGGCAGACAGAGCAACTCAGACTCTGACCTATGATGATGGGGTCGTCACTGCTTTTATTATGTTGTGCTCTGACGGCTGCGTTTTCTTTAAAAATAGCTTCAAGTAACATGAACAGTATAAAAGTAAGGAGTACGACACACACTGTGTACGACTATCTCAGGTACTGTATCTGTACGACTATCTCAGGTACTGTATCTTTTAGGGCTTTTAGGTGAGGCAGAAAGAGATTGGAGGTCTGGTCCTCCTTTTCACTATTCATGGTAGAAGGCTCTGGCTCATTAATATCTATAATCCACAGTCAGTGGCGGAAAGGATCCAGTTGTTAAGTGAGGTGAAGCAATATCTCTTTATCTCAGTTCCTGTAATAATGGCTGGAGATTTCAATGTCACTAGAACATCGGGTGACAGATTCTCTGGCCGAGCAGTGACCAGGGACTAAAAGCTTTTAAATAACATGATCTTGCAGGCAGGCCTCAGTGATGTCTTCACCCAGGGAGGTAGAAAGCCAAACTTCACATACTCTTGTGCTGACAGAAGAAAGTAGATTTGGCTTTTGTTAGTCTAGCAGAGACTGTTAGTGGGATGAAGTAGCGAATAGTCCCTTATTCAGATTATCTGGCCTCGTTTTTCTGCATGGGATCCATGAAGCGCCCTGATATTGGTAGGGGGTTATGGAGACTTAACTCCAGTCTCCTGGAGGATCCTTATATCCAGGATTGTGTCCACTCTTTTTTTCAGCATCAACTAGAGAGAGTGGACTTTTATGACAACATGGCTAACTGGCGGGAGGACTCCAAGGAGGAGATCAGATCCCTCTTAAGGAAACTGTCATTTAAGAAAGGGAAGAGAAAGCACAGCCAGTATCTCAAGCTGCAGAAAGAATTAGTCACTGTATGTGGTGGGTGGGGATGAAAAACAAAAGATCAACCTGTGGCAGGCGCAGCACTATGAAGTGCCTTTTGCGCTGTGGCATTAGAAGAATTTTGGTATCTCTATGGAAACAGTAGGTTTAAAGAGCACACCAAATGCTTGAAATAACTTCTTTATTAACTTCAACTTTTCTTCATATAACACTGCCGCCTCCGCAGCAGATAGTCCATGTACATAACACGTGTTGAAAGTATATCACAAAATGGCGGTATGATTAAGATGGTGGTTCAACTGTTCGATCTTGTCATTCAACATAAAATGGTGGATATATTTCTCTCTTCAGTATCTGTACTGTCACTTTAAGTTATTTAAGCACTTTATGATCTCTCTGAGAGGTATATCTGAGGTCTAACTAATAGTTCTACTTGCAGTATGCAGTTAGCAGTGACTATTTGCAGATTGGTTGAGTATGATCTGGTACGGTTGTATGCAATTTGTATGGTTGCAATTGAATTTGCAATTGGTGGAACTATTTGGACCTCTTGTTCCAATAAAACTCAGCTTTCAGTGGAGTGAATGTCTCTTCAGCTCCTGTCTCTGTTGAATAATTATTCTAGCAGCAGGAGCTGGGGGAATTCCCAGACAGGCTGCGTGTGAGGCTAGCTGTGATTGGTGAAAACTCTTGCTGTGTGAGAAGCTGGCTGTGATTGGTCTAGACTTCTGCCCAGCAACAACAGATTAACACTATGCCTTCTGTTGTTTCTGCTGTGTCACTGAGCCTACCTTACATTACAAAATTAAGGCATATTATCTTTTTCTGCTTCTGTGAACACAATATATAACAGTTATATGACATCCAAAACATGAAGTCACAGTAAATAACTCTGCTTTGGTCTTTAGCACATAAACATAGGAACTGTATTAAGGCTATTGGCAGGTCTAGCTGTATACACATATAAGCTATACTAGCAACCTAGGACAGGTCTTAGCTGGCCAGCTACACTCCCACCAAAATTAACTATAATTCTATGTTCTTAGTGGTAGGACTTGAACATTAATTAGAGGAATTTTCCATCAGATTCTCACCTCTCAAGTGTCTTTTATCACTCTTAAGTAGTTCAACTAACTTCTGTATAGGACATTCCAACTTGAGTGGAGTAGTGACTTCTAGGTAAATCTTCTTCTTTTACTAACACTATGTCACCAACTTGGACATTTCTTCTGGGTGTTTGCCATTTACTTCTTAGCATAAGATTGGCTAAGTACTCTTTCCTCCATCTATTCCAAAACTGTTCTGATAGATATTGAACTCTTCGCCATCTCAATCTTGTGAAGGTAGAGTTTTTGGGTAGAATTGCTGGGTGCTTCATTGTGCTAGGTAATGATTACATTTCCCTGGTATGATATACCAGTTGCCCTCCAAAAAACGAATTGAGGCAGGGGTGTGATATACCTATAATATACTTTCTATATAGTGCATTTGAACTGTGCAGCAGTTGTGTGCGATTCTGCTGTAATGCCGCAGCTATACAGAGGGACAAACGCTATTGGAACAACTAATTGCAACGGGTTTAATATACCAGTTGCCCCCCAAAAATACAGTTTGAGGCAGGGGTGTGATATACCTATAATATACTTTCTATATAGTGCATTTGAACTGTGCAGCAGTTGTGTGTGGTTCTGCTGAGATACCGCAGCTTTATAGAGGGACAAACGCTATTGGAACAACTAATTGCAACGGGTGTGATATATCATTTGCCCCCCAAAAAAACTGATTGATGCAGGGGTGTGATATACCTATAATATACTTTCTATGTAGTGCATTTGAACTGTGCAGCAGTTGTGTGTGGTTCTGCTGAGATACCGCGGCTATATAGAGGGACAAACGCTATTGGAACAACTAATTGCAACGGGTGTGATATTTTTATCCAGTGACCGCCTAATGTACCTCCAGAGACAGAATCACAAGTTCTTTTGTGTCAGGTGAATGCCTAATTTTTGGGGCCTGTTCTTCAGTGGCCTACAGTAACATTTTTATCCAGTGACCGCCTAATGTACCACCAGAGACAGAATCACAAGTTCTTTTGTGTCAGGTGAATGCCTAATGTTTGGGGCGTGTACTCCCGTGGCCTAAAATAAACATTTTCTAGGCTCCAGCAGGGCACATTTTTGAGAGTTTCCCTCCCTTTAAGATGCATAAAAATGGCCCCTGATTAAAATACATATTTTTTATGAGAATTTTTGTCAATGATCCCCCTCTGGTAAATCACTGTCCATATTGTGGACTATTTGTGTACTTCTAGTAAGTGTTTGCTGGCTGCAAATATGACTTAAAGGTTTTTTAGGCTCGCCTGCCATTAAAGTGAATAAGGCCCGCGGTTCGCGAACATTTGATCGCAAATGCGCGTTCACGTTGGCGAATCGTCCCGGCCGATGTTCGTCCATCACTACTCATGATTACAGTCATCAAATACTATCCCTGGAATAGAACCAGAGTGTCCATCAGTAATAAGCCATTCCAGCACACAAAAGCAGTGAACCTCATCATGAGCTGAGATGGATCAAATCCCTGGAAGTCAGGAAAAAGAAGAACAATGTGACATTGTGGAGGAATGTGTATATGGATTATACTTTAAATGTAATTGGATTATGATTGATTAATATTTTTCTATCCTTTTAACAGAAATGGAATCATGATAGATTGAGATGATGAGTTTACTCTATCTATATCAAAGGTGTATTATTTCTGTTTAATGACCATTGTTTTTGAAATGTTTATTGAAATGTATATTTCAAATTTCTTAGTTTTTATTAATAAAAATTGCCTCCTATCTACAAGAATATAACTACTATAATACTGCTACTATGTACAAGAGTATAACTACTATAATACTGCTCCTCTGTACAAGACTATAACTGCTATAATACTGCTACTATGTACAAGAGTATAACTACTATAACACTGCTCCTATGTACAAGAGTATAACTACTATAATACTGCTCCTATGTACAAGAATATAACTACTATGGGGGCGGAGCCTAGCCACGCAGCTGAATGGCCGCACGAGCTTGAGCTCCTCCAGCATTCCGGCTCATTTGCCCTATATAAGCCTATAATTTACTTTATTATGGGGAAACCTGGCAAGGAGAAGATCAGAGGAAGTTCAGAGTCGACCCCACGGCACTCCAAACAGCCAGAGATGGAGAAGTTTCTCCGGAAAACGCCGAGAGCTGCCACACTGAAAGGCGCCAATATGGCGGCGTCTAATGCTCATGACTCCGACGCAGGAGAACTATCCGATGCGGGCAGCGGCTCTGATATTTCAGATAGAAGGCCCAGAGAGCCACCTCTGTCGGAGCGGACCCTTCGCCGGGTTCTTGAATCGGCCCTTACGCCTCTCAAACAAGATCTGGCAGACATCAAAGACGACATAAAACATCTAGGCCAGAGAGTGGTCACACTAGAAGGCACGCAAGAAGCCATTTTGACCTATGAAGGCAAAGCATCAGAGGTGCTAGCATCCCACAAGGCCCTATTGAACGATGCCTTCTTGAAACTGGAAGACCAGGAGAACCGGAGTCGCCGGCGCAACATCCGCATACGCGGCCTACCTGAATCTATTGCGGCAGAGGCCTTGCCGACAGTGGCGCGTGAGTTATTTTCCATGATGCTTGAACCGGAAAGAGCAGAGGGAATAGTGGTGGAGCGCATACACAGGGCGCTGCGCCCTAGGCCCAAACCTCAAGAACCGCCACGTGACGTGATTTGCGGCCTACTAAGTTTTGTAGATACCGCGGCACTGTTGAAAAGGCAAAGAGAAATGGAGGTACTAGAATATGAGAATACGCCGATTCAGATGTTCCAGGATCTAGCGCCATCTACCCTGGCTAAGCGGCGCTTATTTAAGCCCTTACTGGAAGTCCTCAGGAAGACGTCGACCCCGTTCAGATGGCTATATCCATTTGGGCTGGCGATCTCCAGGAATGGAAAGCTACTTACAGTTCGCTCTCCCGCAGACCTAGAGTCAGTTTGGAGGTCCCTGGATGTCCCTCCGGTGGAGATCCCCTCGTGGCTACCAGCCGATCAAGATGGCCCCCTGCCTATTCCGCCACGTGTGTCCTCTTGGCAGACGGCATCCGCAAACAAGTCAGATCGTTTGGGTCGCAGCAGGATGGACGGAGCCCTTACCTGAGCTCAAACCAAGGTGACATTAGTACTATTTGTCTGCTAACATGGACTGCCAATATTAGGTCCTACTTCATTTTTCTACTATAGAGATGACTGTCTCCCGGCCCCTCGGCATAGTGTTTTATGCGGAGGGTAGTGGCCTGTTCACGGTTGTCCTGTTTTTGAGCCAATTTTTACTTTGGGCTTAGAGTTTTGTATGAGAAGCCAGACCTTAACCGGGACACTCTTCGGCTGTTTTGGAACTCTGCCTCCATGAAGGCAACTTTTTCTTTCCCTATTTGCAGGGTAATGTCTGGATAGATTCCGGTGCTGGAAGTATTTTTTGTTGTTGGTCTCCCCCTTTTTGTTGTAGACCAAAGGTGCTTTACCTGCCCCCTCGCCAATCCAACCCTGTCTTGGATGGTGATAGGTAGGCACCTACTTTTCTCTAGATGAATATTTCATCTGAGCTGGTTTTATACCAGCCTGACATGTTGTTGGTTATCTTTCTCATTTTATATTACTTTATTTTATTCTATTTTACTTGTTCCCCTTTCCCCTCCTTTCCTCATCCTGCTCATTTATGCTGTGCTCTCTCAGATATTTCCATGGATAATATGTGCTTTTTCTCCTTAGTACATATATTGTCATGTCCTCAATTGTAGTCGCCTCTCTAAACGCACACGGGCTGAACGAGCCATGCAAAAGGTCTCAAACCATCTCTCTCCTTCTGAGGGATAAAGTCTCGGTAGCCTTCCTGCAAGAGACACATTTCAGGACAAATAAAATTCCTAATCTTCCTCCCAGGAAGTTTGCTCAGTGGTTTCATAGTACTCATGATTCCGCCAGTAGAGGGGTCAGTGTAGCTATACACAAAAATCTTCCCTTTAAGCATACCGCTACTTCAGCGGATCTTGAGGGCAGGTATATTTTTGTAAAGGGGGTAGTTGGTGACTCTCCAGTTACATTCGCTAATCTATATGCGCCTAATAGAGGCCAAGTACCATGGCTCGTTCAGACCCTTGCTTTATTGTCATCTTTTTCTGATGGACTGTTAGTTTTGGGAGGCGACTTCAATGTTGCTCTGGAACCGGCAGTAGACACGTCAGTAGGTAGACCATCTGTGTCCTATAAGCTTTTGAAAAGGCTTAAAATTTCTCTGAGAAAACTAAAGGTCCTCGATGTATGGCGTACTATAAACCCCAATGGTCGAGACTATACATTTTATTCACATGCCAAGATGTCATTCCACAGATTAGATTATTTGTTCTTGTCTGACTCACATATTCGCAATGTCTCTGGAGCCCGGATTGGTAGTATTACGTTATCCGACCATGCCCCTGTTATCATTAACTTCTCCCTGTCCGGACCACAGAGAAAAGAACGCCTATGGCGTTTGAACGACACCTTGATTTTGGACCCCACCCACGCGTACAAAATCAAGGCCTCGCTTTCCGAATTTTTTGCGCTAAATGATACACCAGATTCCCCGCCTTCTCCTTCCATACTATGGGAATCCCATAAGGTAGTTATAAGGGGGGAACTAATTGCACTTGGGGCCTATGTAAAAAAGCAAAGAACGCAGGCATTAGACGCTTTGCTAGCGAAGATTGCTCGCCTTGAATCCTCTCAAAAGGAATCACAGGCTAAGCGCACCCTGACCGAACTAACTGAAGCTAGAGTGCACTTAAAAAACCTATTAAATATTACCTCTGCAAAGCTGATCCTACGCTCACGATTTAAAGCCTATGCACATGGGGATAGAGGAAACAGACTGATGTCGGCCATTGCCAAGAAGCAGTTCTCTGACTCCTTTGTTTCCTCTATTAAGGACCCCAAAGGCAAAATACATAAATCTACCCCAGATATAGCTAAGGCATTCTGTACTTTTTATGAGACCCTATACAATCTGCCCCCCCCAGATGGTGCATCTGTTAGTGATCTCTCAGAAGCTACTGATAAATTCCTACAGAATTTAGATCTCCCTTCTATAGCCCCGGCCAAGGCATCTCAATTGACTAGACCTGTCACTGATCTAGAGATTCACAAAGTACTCATGTCCATCCCCTCGGGCAAAAGCCCAGGACCAGATGGGTTCCCCATCACTTATTATAAATCCTTCAAAGATATTCTAATTCCCCGCTTCAGGAACCTGTGCAATTATCTTCTCACTGGTGGCTCCCTTGCCCCTCATTCCTTATTGGCACATATTACTGTTCTACATAAGGAGAATAAGGATCCGACATGCTGCAGCAACTATAGGCCGATCTCTCTGCTAAACTGTGATGTGAAGTGGTGGGCGAAGATCTTGGCCACTAGGCTTCAGGATGTGCTGCCTGACATCGTTCATGAGGAACAGGTGGGTTTTGTCCATGGCAGACAGGGGTCAGAAAATACAATAAGGCTTCTTCATCTTGTAAATTGGGCTAAAAGATCATCTAAGCCCCTGGTGCTAGTAAGTACGGACGCGGAGAAGGCCTTCGACAGGGTCAGTTGGCATTATATGTCGCGGGCCCTGTCGAGGTTTGGCCTACCTGACCAATTCATTACTGCCATTTATACGTTATACTCGACCCCCTCTGCCATGGTCAAAGTTAATGGAACACTGTCACCACCATTTCGCATCACTAACGGGACAAGGCAGGGATGCCCTTTGTCTCCTGCACTATTCATCTTAGTGATGGAGACCCTTTTATGTAGAATAAGATCGGACCCAGAGATAAAGGGCTTACAAATAGGTTCCTGTACACACGTTGCTGCAGCATTCGCGGATGACCTTTTAATCATGACCTCAAACCCCAGGGAAGCCTTGCCCAGATTGCTGTTCATATTTGAAGATTTTGGGTTTATATCGAATTTTAAAATTAACTATGGGAAATCCATGGCTCTCAATATCTCTTGTCCACAAGCAGTGATTAATGATCTTAAGCGTGCTACTCCATTCACTTGGGCCTCCAGAGACATTGCGTATTTAGGTACTCATGTTTCGGCTAATGTCCAAGATCTGGCTTCCCTTAACTACCTGCCGCTCCTTCAAACGGTCCGGACACATCTCCAAAACCTGAAACTCCCATTTGTCTCCTGGGTGGGACGGAAAAATTACATCAAGACCTTTATCCTTCCCAAATTTCTGTATTTGCTACAATCCCTCCCTATTTGGCTTCCAAATTCATATTTTACTGAAATACGTAGGGTATTCACACGCTTTCTTTGGAATGGCAAGTCACCGCGTATTGCTTACTCTGTCCTCACAAGGGATAGAAGGTTCGGAGGCTTTGGGATGCCAGATGTGAAGCTTTATTATACTGCTGTACAACTAGGCAGATGTGTAACTATTATGTCTCGCCAATCTAGCTCTCTTTGCTCCCGTCTTGAAAATGCTCTATTGTCTAACCAAGAATTGCTTACTTTATGGGGTATTAGGCCTATCTCTGCTAATCATTGTTATACGTCCCCGGTTTGGAAGGGCATGTTGGTGGAATGGTCCAAAATGGTTCAGTCTCGTATCTTTAACTTCCCTAACACTCGTATGCCGCTTAGACTACTGCAAAGCCACATCCATCCAACTGTGTTAAACCCCTCCGGGATTTGGTCTAAGCTCGCTGATATTCCTCTGCGGGATGTCCTTCTCCCGGATGGCTGTTTAAAATGGGATTCAGTAATGGACCTCCCTGAGGTCAAAACAGCACCCTTTTTTCACCTAGCAAATTTCCAAAGAGATGCCAAACTGTGTATCGGACCATTTTCTGATAGTAGCTCGCCCTCCTGGCTTGAAAAGAAGGTCTTGGCAACGAAACCCCCCCTTAGGCCATTATCTCAGATGTATAAAGAAATGCTTTCCTCCCTGCCCCCGGAGCTTCGTTTTGTGGCCTCATGGGAACGGGAGCTCTCTATATCCCTTACAGAGCCAGAGAAAGCGTTCATACTAGCTCATTCACACGGCTTCAATCGTTGTGTGAGGATTCAGGAGAATTCCTTTAAACTCCTGTGTAGATGGTACAAAACACCTGAATTCTTGCATAAATTGAACCCAGAAATTTCTGAAAAATGTTGGAGATGTAGCCTGGACACTGGCTCCTTGTTACATATTTGGTGGCTCTGCCAAAAGATTCAACCGTTCTGGACCTTAATTGAGGCTTTAGTTAATCAAATATGTAATACTAAGATATCACTGGATGCTAAGCTTATCTTGCTATGGTGTCCGAACAATTCCCTCACACCCACCAAACATGACCTTCCAACGATGCTGCTCACAGCAGCTAAATTACTTATTCCCTTCCTGTGGAAGAATGACTCCCCACCAACTCTACCTATGTGGACTGATAAAGTAGACCAGATCTACCGTTTTGAGGAGCTAGCGCACTGGGAAAATAACTCACGCCCTCGCTTCTTAAAATTGTGGTCTCCATGGAAAGTCTATAGAAACTTTACATAATAGAGCAGAAATTTATCACCTCCTTGTTTCCCTCCCCTCCTTCTCTTCCTGATCCCCCCTTCCCCCTTCCTTTTCTTGGTTATCACTCTAGGGTCAATGATAATAACTGTTTTGTATTGCTTACACTGGACATGTATGCTGGATAACCATTTGGTACCATATTGTCATCAATGTAATGTCTTGTTTGGGCCACAGCCCTGATTTTTCTTTCAATAAAAAGAAATATGGTTAAGAATATAACTACTATAATACTGCCTCCTATGTACAAGAATATAACTACTATAATACTGCTCCTATGTACAAGAATATAACTACTATAATACTGCTCCTATGTACAATAATATAACTACTATAATACTGCTCCCATGTACAAGAATATAACTACTATAATACTGCTCCTATGTACAAGAATATAACTACTATAATACTGCTCCTATGTACAAGAATATAACTACTATAATACTGCTCCTGTGTACAATATTTTAACTACTATAATACTGCCTCCTATGTACAAGAATATAACTACTATAATACTGCCTCCTATGTACAAGAATTTAACTACTATAATACTGCCTCCTATGTACAAGAATATAACTACTATAATACTGCTCCTATGTACAAGAATATAACTACTATAATACTGCTCCTGTGTACAATATTATAACTACTATAATACTGCCTCCTATCTACAAGAATATAACTGCTATAATACTGCTACTATGTACAAGAGTATAACTACTATAACACTGCTCCTATGTACAAGAGTATAACTACTATAATACTGCTCCTATGTACAATAATATAACTACTATAACACTGCTCCTATGTACAAGAGTATAACTACTATAATACTGCTCCTATGTACAAGAATATAACTACTATAATACTGCTCCTATGTACAAGAATAGAACTACTATAATACTGCTCCCATGTACAAGAATATAACTACTATAATACTGCTCCTATGTACAAGAATATAACTACTATAATACTGCTCCTATGTACAAGAATAGAACTACTATAATACTGCTCCCATGTACAAGAATATAACTACTATAATACTGCTCCTATGTACAAGAATATAACTACTATAATACTGCTCCTATGTACAAGAATATAACTACTATAATACTGCCTCCTATGTACAAGAATATAACTACTATAATACTGCTCCTATGTACAAGAATATAACTACTATAATACTGCTCCTATGTACAAGAATATAACTACTATAATACTGCTCCTATGTACAAGAATATAACTACTATAATACTGCTTCTATGTACAAGAATATAACTACTATAATACTGCTCCTATGTACAAGAATATAACTACTATAATACTGCTCCTATGTACAAGAATATAACTACTATAATACTGCTTCTATGTACAAGAATATAACTACTATAATACTGCTCCTATGTACAATAATAGAACTACTATGATACTGACTCTGTACAAGAATATAACTACTATAAGGCTGGGTTCACACGAGCGTGTCCGGATTAGTTCCGGATGCGTCCCGGTGTGTTGCGGCAAACCCGCACGAGAAGGAATGCAATTGCAGTCAGTTTTGACTGCGATTGCGTTCCGATGTTCAGTTTTTATTGCGCGGGTGCAATGCGTTTTGCACGCGCGTGATAAAAAACCGACTGTGGTACCCAGACCGCGGTGATGGACCATGTGATTGGAGCATGTGATCTGACGTCACCAAAGGTCTTTTAGCCCATAGTTCATCTTTAAAGAAGTAAAGAAGAGACCGGGACCTACGCGAACAAGAGGAGAAGGTGAGTTAATTTTTTAACCCTCAATTGATCACCTACTAAGCATTCTGTTTTCAGAATGCTATTATTTTCCCTTATAACCATGTTATAAGGGAAAATAATATAGTGAATAGACTGTCACCTAGCAACCATGCGTGAAAATCGCACCGCATCCGCACTTGCTTGCGGATGCTTGCGATTTTCACGCAACCCCATTCACTTCTATGGGGCCTGCGTTGCGTGAAAAACGCAGAATATAGAGCATGCTGCGATTTTCACGGAACGCACAAGTGATGCATGAAAATCACCGCTCATCTTAACAGCCCCATAGAAATGAATGGGTCGGGATTCAGTGCGGGTGCAATACGTTCACCTCACGCATTGCGCCCGCGCGGAATACTCGCCGTGTGAACGCAGCCTAATACTGCTCCTATGTACAAGAACATAACTACTATGATACTGCTGCCATGTATAATAATATAACTACTATAATACTGCCTCCTATGTACGAGAATATAACTACTATAATACTGCCCCCTATGTACAAGAATATAACTACTATAATACTGCTCCTATGTACAAGAATATAACTGCTATGATACTGCTTCCATGTATAATAATATAACTACTATAATACTGCTCCTATGTACAAGAATATAGCTACTATAATACTGCCTCCTATGTACAAGAATATTACTACTATAATACTGCTCCTATGTACAAGAATATAACTACTATAATACTGCTCTTATGTACAAGAATATAACTGCTATAATACTGCTCCTATGTACAAGAATATAACTACTATAATACTGCTCCCTATGTACAAGAATATAACTACTATAATACTACTCCTATGTACAAGAATATAACCACTATAATACTGTGTCCTATGTACAAGAATATAACTACTATAATACTGTGTCCTATGTACAAGAATATAACTACTATAATACTACTCCTATGTACAGGAATATAACCACTATAATACTGCTCCTATGTACAAGAATATAAGTACTATAATACTGCTCCTATGTACAAGAATATAACCACTATAATACTGTGTCCTATGTACAAGAATATAACTACTATAATACTGCCTCCTATGTATAACTAATATAACACTTGTAGATAAATAGATAAAATGCCTTCATACATGTACCTCTTTGTTAGTTTTATTTTTACATATAATCATAAGAAACAGACATCGGTGACAAATATCTTTGTTTATTAGATGTCCGTGGTACAGCTTTATGTTCTAGGTTCTTGGAGAGGGCTTTCCTCTTAGGCGTTTCTGCATACATCCGAATCTTCAGTTTCCATCATATAATTAATCCACACCAGATAGTTGAAAACTTTGGTGTAGACTCCTGGTTTATTTGGTTGTCCACAGATTGGATATCCCCATGATATAATCCCACATAGCTGTGAAGGGTCTGACCTACAAACCAGAGGACCCCCAGAGTCTCCCTGTATATGAGAAGATAAAGTATAGTTATTTGCACAGGATAATTATGTTCTGTCTAGAGATAAGCAAATGTCCTGAAATTTAACAAATTTGTCCAAAATTTGATTTGGGTCTGGATCAATTCTACTCAAATCAAAAGTGTTTCTATTGCCCTGAATATTGGTGTATGACACTCTGAGGTCTCATGGGTCTTTCTCTCTTGCATTTGTTTTTAGAATTTTCTCTCTGCATTCAAGCTTATTAATGCAATGACAGCAATAGTAAATAATGTCAGAGTGACACTCACAAACATAGCTATGGGTATATGCATGGTTGATGGTGTTAACAAACAGTGTGTTTTAACCACCTCAGCCCCTATGGCTTAAACACCCTTAATGACCAGGCCACTTTTTACACTTCTGACCTACACTACTTTAACCGTTTATTGCTCGGTCATGCAACTTACCACCCAAATGAATTTTACCTCCTTTCCTTCTCACTAATAGAGCTTTCATTTGGTGGTATTTCATTGCTGCTGACATTTTTACTTTTTTTGTTATTAATCGAAATTTAACGTTTTTTTTGCAAAAAAATGACATTTTTCACTTTCAGTTGTAAAATTTTGCAAAAAAAACGACATCCATATATAAATTTTGCTCTAAATTTATTGTTCTACATGTCTTTGCTAAAAAAAAGATGTTTGGGTAAAAAAAAAAATGGTTTGGGTAAAAGTTATAGCGTTTACAAACTATGGTACAAAAATGTGAATTTCCGCTTTTTGAAGCAGCTCTGACTTTCTGAGCACCTGTCATGTTTCCTGAGGTTCTACAATGCCCAGACAGTACAAACACCCCACAAATGACCCCATTTCGGAAAGTAGACGCCATAAGGTATTCGCTGATGGGCATAGTGAGTTCATAGAACTTTTTATTTTTTGTCACAAGTTAGCGGAAAATGATGATTTTTATTTTATTTTATTTTTTTCTTACTTAGTCTCATATTCCACTAACTTGTGACAAAAAATAAAAACTTCTATGAACTCACTATGCCCATCAGCGAATACCTTGGGGTGTCTTCTTTACAAAATGGGGTCACTTGTGGGGTAGTTATACTGCCCTGGCATTCTAGGGGCCCAAATGTGTGGTAAGTAGTTTGAAATCAAAATCTTTAAAAAATGGCCGGTGAAATCCGAAAGGTGCTCTTTGGAATGTGGGCCCCTTTGCCCACCTAGGCTGCAAAAAAGTGTCACACATGTGGTATCTCCGTACTCAGGAGAAGTTGGGCAATGTGTTTTGGGGTGTCATTTTACATATACCCATGCTGGGTGAGAGAAAAATCTTGGCAAAAGACAACTTTTCCAATTTTTTTATACAAAGTTGGCATTTGACCAAGATATTTATCTCACCCAGCATGGGTATATGTAAAATGACACCCCAAAGCACATTTCCCAACTTCTCCTGAGTACGGAGATACCACATGTGTGACACTTTTTTGCAGCCTAGGTGGGCAAAGGGGCCCACATTCCAAAGAGCACCTTTCGGATTTCACCGGCCATTTTTTACAGATTTTGATTTCAAACTACTTACCACACATTTGGGCCCCTAGAATGCCAGGGCAGTATAACTACCCCACAAGTGACCCCATTTTGGAAAGAAGACACCCCAAGGTATTCCGTGAGGGGCATGGCGAGTTCCTAGAATTTTTTATTTTTTGTCACAAGTTAGCGGAAAATGATGATTTTAAATTTTTTTTTTTTCTTACAAAGTCTCATATTCCACTAACTTGTGACAAAAAATAAAAACTTCCATGAACTCACTATGCCCATCAGCGAATACCTTGGGGTGTCTTCTTTCCAAAATGGGGTCACTTGTGGGGTAGTTATACTGCCCTGGGATTCTAGGGGCCCTAATGTGTGGTAAGTAGTTTGAAATCAAAATCTGCAAAAAATGGCCGGTGAAATCCGAAAAGTGCTCTTTGGAATGTGGCCCCCTTTGCCCACCTAGGCTGCAAAAAAGTGTCACACATCTGGTATCCCCGTACTCAAGAGAAGTTGGGCAATGTGTTTTGGGGTGTCATTTTACATATACCCATGCTGGGTGAGATAAATATCTCGGTCAAATGCCAACTTTGTATAAAAAAATGGGAAAAGTTGTCTTTTGCCAAGATATTTCTCTCACCCAGCATGGGTATATGTAAAAAGACACCCAAAAACACATTGCCCAACTTCTCCTGAGTACGGGGATACCAGATGTGTGACACTTTTTTGCAGCCTAGGTGGGCAAAGGGGCCCACATTCCAAAGAGCACCTTTCGGATTTCACCGGCCATTTTTTACAGATTTTGATTTCAAACCACTTCTCATGCATTCGGCCCCTAAAATGCCAGGGCAGTATAACTACCCCACAAGTGACCCCATTTTGGAAAGAAGACACCCCAAGGTATTTCGTGATGGGCATAGTGAGTTCATGGAAGTTTTTATTTTTTGTCACAAGTTAGTGGAATATGAGACTTTGTAAGAAAAAAATAAATAAAAAAAATCATCATTTTCCGCTAACTTGTGGCAAAAAATAAAAAATTCTAGGAACTCGCCATGCCCCTCATGGAATACCTTGGGGTGTCTTCTTTCCAAAATGGGGTCACTTGTGGGGTAGATATACTGCCCTGGCATTCTAGGGGCCCTAATGTGTGGTAAGTAGGTAAATGACCTGTGAAATCCGAAAGGTGCTCTTTGGAATGTGGGCCCCTTTGCCCACCTAGGCTGCAAAAAAGTGTCACACATGTGGTATCACCGTATTCAGGAGAAGTTGGGAAATGTGTTTTGGGGTGTCTTTTTACATATACTCATGCTGGGTGAGAGAAATATCTCGGCAAAAGACAACTTTTCCCATTTTTTATACAAAGTTGGCATTTGACCAAGATATTTATCTCACCCAGCATGGGTATATGTAAAATGACACCCCAAAACACATTGCCCAACTTCTCCTGAGTACGGCAATACCAGATGTGTGACACTTTTTTGCAGCCTAGATGCGCAAAGGGGCCCACATTCCTTTTATGAGGGCATTTTTAGACATTTGGATCCCAGACTTCTTCTCACGCTTTAGGGCCCCTAGAATGCCAGGGCAGTATAAATACCCCACATGTGACCCCATTTTGGAAAGAAGACACCCCAAGGTATTCAATGAGGGGCATGGCGAGTTCATAGAATTTATTTTTTTTTGCCACAAGTTAGCGGAAATTTATATATTTTTTTTTTCTCACAAAGTCTCCCTTTCCGCTAACTTGGGACAAAAATTTCAATCTTTCATGGACTTAATATGCCCCTCACGGAATACCTTGGCGTGTCTTCTTTCCGAAATGGGGTCACATGTGGGGTATTTATACTGCCCTGGCATTCTAGGGGCCCTAAAGCGTGAGAAGAAGTCTGGAATATAAATGACTAAAAAATTTTACGCATTTGGATTCCGTGAGGGGTATGTTGAGTTCATGTGAGATTTTATTTTTTGACACAAGTTAGTGGAATATGAGACTTAAAAAAGTAAGTATAAAAAGTATAAGAAAAAAAATAATAATTTCCGCTAACTTGGGCCAAAAAAATGTCTGAATGGAGCCTTACAGGGGGGTGATCAATGACAGGGGGGTAATCAATGACAGGGGGGTGATCAGGGAGTCTATATGGGGTGATCACCCCCTTGTCATTGATCACCCCCCTATAAGGCTCCATTCAGATGTCCGTATGTGTTTTGCGGATCCGATCCATGTATCAGTGGATCCGTAAAAATCATACGGACATCTGAATGCAGCCTGACAGGGGGGTGATCAATGACAGGGGGGTGATCAGGGAGTCTATATGGGGTGATCACCCCCGTCATTGATCACCCCCCTGTAAGGCTGCATTCAGATGTCCGTATGCGTTTTGCTGATCCGATCCATGTATCAGTGGATCCGTAAAAATCATATGGACATCTGAATGGAGCCTTACAGGGGGGTGATCAATGACAGGGGGGTGATCAGGGAGTCTATATGGGGTGATCAGGGGTTCATAAGGGGTTAATAAGTGACAGGGGGGGTGTAGTGTAGTGTAGTGTAGTGGTGTTTGGTGCTACTTTACTGAGCTACCTGTGTCCTCTGGTGGTCGATCCAAACAAAAGGGACCACCAGAGGACCAGGTAGCAGGTATATTAGACGCTGTTATCAAAACAGCGTCTAATATTCCTGTTAGGGGTTAAAAAAATCGCATCTCCATCCTGCCAGCGAACGATCACCGCTTGCAGGCTGGAGATCCGCTCGCTTACCTTCCGATCCTGTGAACGCGCGCGCCTGTGTGCGCGCGTTCACATGAAATCTCGCGTCTCGCGAGATGACGCACGGATGCGTCCAGGAGGAATGAATCAACCACCTTCCGGACGCATCCGTGTGTTACATGGTCGGGAGGTGGTTAAAACACACCGCATTGTTACATTTGTTAGGCTTTTTTTAAAATTTAAAACCATTCCATAAATTCTTATTATTGGGGACAGATGATTACCGATGTTTATACACACAGTAGTTTTCAAAAAAGCAGTGGCTTGTTTGGAACAAGCATCCAAAAATTCTCCCTTTCTTTGGGAGAAGCAGCAGTGCAGTATGAAACCTCAAGGACAAGGCAGATGTGCTGCCGTTTAGGAGTAGTAGTGGTGGCAGAAGGAGGAGTAGCAGATGTAAGAACATCAAAACAGTATGGAACACGATGAACAGGTAGACAGTAGCAGTGACATTATTAAGCTGGTGATAAATAGCCACTGTCAGCAATGGCAGATGTATTCATTTTGATCAGGCACAGATGTTTGGAAATCCACACAAATCCAAGTGGCTGATTATTTTTGACAAATTTTATGTTTTGGATACTGGCACAGGACAATTTTGCCCACTTGTGTGGGAAGATGACACCTGATGCACTGAAAACCCTCTCTGAGACAGTATATCGATAGCAAGTTGGGCCAGTTCCACCAGTTGGGCCAGTTGTAATCTTCCTCCCCAGAGGTCCATGGGATCAGGGACATATGGAAATTTTTTTGAAGACGCAGGACTGCATGACATTTGGATAATTACCACAAATATGGCAGGAACTACACCACCAGTAACTTGACCAGGTGGGAGTTCTGCTTGGCACAAGCTAATTGTTGGTCTAGAATAGCTTTCTCATAGCCACATATTACGTTATGGATGTCTCTTGATGGAGTAGAGGACAATGAGGAGGAGTGTGAGCTGATGAAGAATCGTATGATGATGGTGACAAGGATACTGTACTGCTTGATGATGTGACATGGCTGCCATGAACAAGACCAGGAGAAGAAGGACAGAATTGTTCTGATTAGAAAAGCATGACAGTTTTATTTTCCTATTGGACCCGATGAGCCGCCTCATGTGCTGCAATAGAGCCTTGGTATCTGTTTGTGCTTGAACGTCCAAGTCTTATTTTCATCCTGTAGATCTTGCACACGACAGTGGTTTTGTGTACCAGCCAAAAAACTGACATGCGGGAAATAATCACACAGCTAGCAGCAGCTGAGCTTGGCCTAGACCTGGCACGTTTTGAATCTTCACCAATGGTATCAGCGGCATCGCCAGTTCCCCATCTGACCACAATAGAAGTAGATGTGGTCCGGGTAGTTTTTTTGAGATTTTGGCTGTATACTGCCTCTGCCCTTTATTTTCACTCTTGCTACCACACTACTTCTCTGATGTCGCCTCCTCCTCAGCTTCACAATCCAGCTGCCAGGTCCTATCCAATACACAATTATCATCATAGTCCTAACCCTCACCGCCACTTTTATCAGATTGTGATATGCCATTGTGGGCTTCTTGTCTCCTACCTCCACTAGAACCTCCTCCTTGTGGAGACCAAACACTGACACATCTCACACGAGTCATTAACAGCAAGACTTCAGTATTTTCCATAGCACATGGGGTGTTGTTGCCTCTTCTTAGAAAAATAAGTATATTAATGCAGTAAAATGCTTTTAATTAAACTGGTATATTGATGCAGTAAAATGTGTTAAATTTAACCGGTATATTAACGCAGAACAATGCATTAAATTAAACTGCAGTTTTAAACAGTGACAAAATTATTAATGATTTTAAGGAAGAAAAGGGTACAGTTGCACAATGTTTGCAGCTAAATATATGGTGCTGGAGGTGCTGGGAATATAGCTATAAAACACTTAATGAATTTGGAAAGTCTTCAGACCATTTCACTTTTTTCACGTTTTGATCACATCGTTGTCTGAGCTCACAATGGCATCTGTGCTTCTGAGCTAGCCAAGAGCCTGAAGGATTAGCCAACATCCTGCCCGCATTGGCTGTCAGACTGTCAGCCAATAAGGGTGGCTGTGGGCAAGCCCCATTCACTCCCCAGGTCATGTGATCCTCAGTCTTCATCCTCCCTTTCCTGTTTACCTTGCATTTTAACAGTTAAATGGCGAGCACTGTTTTGCGAGATTCGTCCCAAGTAAAACACCAAAATTTCAAATGCTTATGGCTGAAAAATTTTTGTGAAATTTGCAAGAAATACGATTAGTTTATAATCAGTTTGCACGTCTCCAGTTCCGTCACTGATAACTGACAGCAATCTACTTTAGAGACATTTAAGAGGAAAAATAATGGTAGTGGGTGAATTGATATAAAGCTGTACGGCTACAACCATACCTTCTTCAGATAGTGAGAGTAGAAAGGGGGCACGCAATATATTTTCAAAAACGAAATTTTACCTGACAGGAATCTATGCCTCCTTCAAGAACTCCAGCACAAAGCATGTTCTCAGTAATACCATCATAGAATTCCTGACATTCGGCATCAGAAAAAGTGGTAACGTTGGCACACATCAGTACATCAGGGTGCATCACTGCAAAAAAGCAAACGTAGAAAAAAATATTAAACTAGTGCACATGTCATTAAAATAGCGTCGAACCTTGTGTATATATAACTTTATACAGGAGCAGTATTATAGCAGCTACATTCTTATACATAAAAAGCAGGAATATAGTAGTTATATTCTTGTACATAGGAGGGGGTATTACAGTAGTTATATCCTTGTACATAGGAGCAGTATTATAGTAGTTATATTCTTGTACATAGGAGCAGTATTATAGTAGTTATATTCTTGTACATAGAAGCAGTATTATAGTAGTTATATTCTTGTACATAGGAGCAGTATTATAGTAGTTATATTCTTGTACATAGGAGCAGTATTATAGTAGTTATATTCTTGTACATAGGAGGCAGTATTATAGTAGTAATATTCTTGTACATAGGAGCAGTATTATAGTAGTTATATTCTTGTACATAGGAGGCAGTATTATAGTAGTAATATTCTTGTACATAGGAGCAGTATTATAGTAGTTATATTCTTGTACATAGGAGGCAGTATTATAGTAGTTATATTCTTGTACATAGGAGCAGTATTATAGTAGATATATTCTTGTACCTAGGAGTAGTATTATAGTAGTTATATTCTTGTACATAGGAGTAGTATTATAGTAGTTATGGCTTTAAGGTTACAGACGAGGAGAAGCGCTTACCCCTGGCCTAAGCTGGCTGTGTTGTGCCGGGAGCCAGGAGCGAGGGTAAGCCTAGAAGTGGGCAAAAAGAGACGAGGAGAGCAAAGTAGTGTCCAAAACATTTAATTTCTCTCAGAGAACGAGGTTACAGAAAGCCTGGGAAATCTCGACGTTCGGGTTTGGAATGTACCTCGTATAACAAGACGAACGCCAGCGACCCATGCTTTTGATCACGTGCGCCGGGACCCCGTTTTTTGACGCTGAGGACGCAGCCCCAATCCGGAGCGAGTGCCCAGTGATGGCCAGCGGGTTGTAACCGAGAACTGAAGCCAGCGTTCTGATGTGAGACACGAACTGGATTGAAGTCAGGAAATTCCCATGCAAAGGCAGCAGCGGGCCATCTAGGGGGGTATCATGTAGCAGAGCTAGCAATTGTCGGAGGACCATTGAAATTGACCTCTATCGGTCAATTGTCGGAGGACCATTGAAATTGACCCCGCGACCGGACGCACCAAAGCCCAGAGGATGGGTCGGGTGAGGCCCTGTGGAGTGGGTGACCTGCAGGCCGGATCTTACCCATCCTGACGCCGCATGAGAGTGGTGAGGCACTCGGATCCGGGAGCGAATATCGACGTGCGTTCCGCGCTGGAACGCACACCGACCCCGCGAGCCGGAAGCCGGAAGCATGTGACCGCTGCTCGGAGGAGCCCTGTTGAGCGGACGGAACAGCGAGCATTAGTTACCTGTCCTGGGGACGCGAACCAGCAATGTATGGGTGGCGAACGTAGCGGTTGTTTGCAGAGCTCACGACGTGCAAGGGTGTAGCACAAGAGCGAGGCGACTCCTTATCCAGATTATGAACAGAAGCGCCCTGAGGAGCTATAGTAGTTATATTCTTATACATGTGAGCAGTATTATAGTAGTTATACACTGCTCAAAAAAATAAAGGGAACACTTAAACAACACAATGTAACTCCAAGTCAATCACACTTCTGTGAAATCAAACTGTCCACTTAGGAAGCAACACTGAGTGACAATCAATCTCACATGCTGTTGTGCAAATTGGATAGACAACAGGTGGAGATTATAGGCAATTAGCAAGACACCCCCAATAAAGGAGTGGTTCTGCAGGTGGTGACCACAGACCACTTCTCAGTTCCTATGCTTCCTGTCTGATGTTTTGGTCACTTTTGAATGCTGGCGGTGCTTTCACTCTAGTGGTAGCATGAGACGGAGTCTACAACCCACACAAGTGGCTCAGGTAGTGCAGCTTATCCAGGATGGCACATCAATGCGAGCTGTGGCAAGAAGGTTTGCTGTGTCTGTCAGCGTAGTGTCCAGAGCATGGAGGCGCTACCAGGAGACAGGCCAGTACATCAGGAGACGTGGAGGAGGCCGTAGGAGGGCAACAACCCAGCAGCAGGACTGCTACCTCCGCCTTTGTGCAAGGAGGAACAGGAGGAGCACTGCCAGAGCCCTGCAAAATGACCTCCAGCAGGCCACAAATGTGTATGTGTCTGCTCAAACGGTCAGAAACAGACTCCATGAGGGTGATATGAGGGCCCGACGTCCACAGGTGGGGGTTGTGCTTACAGCCCAACACCGTGCAGGACGTTTGGCATTTGCCAGAGAACACCAAGATTGGCAAATTCGCCACTGGCGCCCTGTGCTCTTCACAGATGAAAGCAGGTTCACACTGAGCACATGTGACAGACGTGACAGAGTCTGGAGACGCCGTGGAGAACGTTCTGCTGCCTGCAACATCCTCCAGCATGACCGGTTTGGCATTGGGTCAGTAATGGTGTGGGGTGGCATTTCTTTGGAGGGCCGCACAGCCCTCCATGTGCTCGCCAGAGGTAGCCTGACTGCCATTAGGTACCGAGATGAGATCCTCAGACCCCTTGTGAGACCATATGCTGGTGCGGTTGGCCCTGGGTTCCTCCTAATGCAAGACAATGCTAGACCTCATGTGACTGGAGTGTGTCAGCAGTTCCTGCAAGACGAAGGCATTGATGCTATGGACTGGCCCGCCCGTTCCCCAGACCTGAATCCAATTGAGCACATCTGGGACATCATGTCTCGCTCTATCCACCAACGTCACGTTGCACCACAGACTGTCCAGTAGTTGGCAGATGCTTTAGTCCAGGTCTGGGAGGAGATCCCTCAGGAGACCGTCCGCCACCTCATCAGAAGCATGCACAGGCGTTGTAGGGAGGTCATACAGGCACGTGGAGGCCACACACACTACTGAGCCTCATTTTGACTTGTTTTAAGGACATTACATCAAAGTTGGATCAGCCTGTAGTGTGTTTTTCCACTTTAATTTTGAGTGTGACTCCAAATCCAGACCTCCATGGGTTGAAAAATTTGATTTCCATTTTTTTATTTTTGTGTGATTTTTCAACTATGTAAAGAACAAAGTATTTCAGAAGAATATTTAATTAATTCAGATCTAGGATGTGTTATTTTTGTGTTCCCTTTATTTTTTTGAGCAGTGTATTCTTGTACATAGGAGCAGTATTATAGTAGTTCTATTCTTGTCCATAGGAGAGGATAGACGTGTGCTGCTGATCTCCCTGCAGGGAGGGGGCATGGCTTCTGACCCAGGTGGAGGGGAGCGGAGCTGGGCTGATGATCCTGGGAAAGCCCAGAGCTTGGAGTGTGGCCTGCAGCATGGAGATGGTGGAAGCCATAATCTGGAAATGGTGTCTGGTGAGTCAACTGAAACTTGTAGTGCTTCTGGATTGAGTATAACTGTGACAAAGAAAAGTTTATTTAAACTGGAAAGACAGATTTTTAAGTTAAATGATGAGATTAAGACAGAGACTGATCCAAAGAATAAGCTGATGAAGTGTGAATGCCTGCATGACTGCACACGTGAACTTGCCATATTGAAAGAGAAACTGGATAAAGAAACAAACATAATACCCAAAGTAGAAAGCTGGGCAATGGAGAAAAAGAGGGAGGCCAGAGCCCAAAATGTGAAGATGAAAGAAATCATTGGAAAAAAAGGCAATGATTATGGCACTGTGTACAGTATAGTGGAGCAAGGAACCCCTTGGAGATATGTGGGTGCAGCGCCTGGATGGTCACTGCTTTCAAGGTCACTATGTATGGGGTCTGAGCAGTCAGTCTCTGAAAATGCTGTGAATACTATGGAGCAAAGTGTGTCATCCAACAAGGAGACCCCACTCAGTGCTGTGGGTGAGACCCCGCTCAGTGCTGTGGGTGAGACCCCGCTCAGTGCTGTGGGTGAGACCCCGCTCAGTGCTGTGGGTGAGACCCCGCTCAGTACTGTGGATGAGACCCCGCTCAGTGCTGTGGGTGAGACCCCGCTCAGTGCTGTGATTGAGACCCCGCTCAGTGCTGTGGATGAAAGTCAGCTCTCAGAGGAGACAACTACACAGACTGGAGCAGACATGGAGGTCAGTACACAGGACCCTCAGCCGTCCACAGTGTCAGGTGCACAGCGGTCTGGAGCAGACACAGGTGGATCTGCAGGACAATCTGGAGTCAGTAAGCCTGTAGAGGAGAGGCCCAGCACTGATCCTCCTGCTGACCGTCCACAATTCAGGAGACTGTTCTCCAATTTCACAAGGCCGGATAACCCTCCTAGGGTTGCCACCCATACAGGAATGACCCGGACAGTTCGGGTTTGTAATCATGTGCCCGGGTACAAGCCTTTCTCAGACCTGGGCACAGGATTAATTTCAAACCGCAGACTTGCTCACCTGACAGCTGGCGGTGAGAGGGGGCGAGTAGTGACTGTGAGCTGCCGGCGATGAGGTGTTAGTCAGCGACGGCCAGGGATGAGGTGTCAGCAGTGGACGATCAGCTGTCACTGCCGTCGCGGGGATCAGCTGTGAGTGATGGTAGCACAGAGCGGCGCTGTCTTCAGACACTCCCTTCCTCCTTCTCTCTGCTAGTGAGAGGAAGTGACATCAGAGAGAGAGAGAGGGAGCGTGGGAGAAATCATTCTCCGGCAGCCTGCGCGTAGAGCAGTTTCTTCTTCTTTTCATCTGGGAGTCGACCTCTGCGACCAACGCCGTGACTGCCGTCATTCTCCACACACCTGGACCTCTGAACTTCTAAAAAAGGTATTTAAAACATTTAAAGTGTTTAATAAAAAAAATTAATTGGAAGGGGGGCGGGCACGGCACTTGTTAGTATTGCACATAAAACATGCCTTTTGTATACGTAATAACATTTCCTATATAAAGAGTCCGTTAAAGCACAAATATTGTATTTTTTCAGTACAAAATTGTATTGTGATACCTTGTGATTACCTACAATATTATTTAATTACAAAATATGTGTATAGTGTATACTTTACCAAAAAATTGCCGCGAGGTGCTAAAGTGTTCGGGTTTGGCTTGAAGAAAAGGTGGCAACCCTAAACCCACCTCAGAGGAGGAACGCTGTCAGAATTAAGTTTACGGGTCCAGAAGAAAACCTCCCTTCCAGACTGTACATAGGGTTTAAGACGTCTGAGGTGTACGCCCTGATCCATATCCCCTCCAGCAGGATCTATGACATCAGATTTAAGCTTCAGTATGATCTGGACTTATTCTGGAACATATACAATGACACAAAGGAACAGTCAATCTGGGAGCATCTACAGGTGATCCAGTTGTCCAAGCCTCAGGTAGTGAAGGCCACCATCTTGTTCCAGTCTGAGGTGGTGGCGCTGGCAGATCTGAAGCATTGGCTGAGCAGACAGTGTCTGTTTAAGAGTCATATGGACAAAATCTATGATAAAGAAGACATCTGGAATGGCGGATATAACTAGAGCAGAACAATGGTGTGACCAGACATCTGCCGCACTCCTTCTACCTGGGCTCAGAGAGAGGGATATGCTACTAACCCGGTCAGCCGCGGCTGTGTCACAGATGTGGGGGTAGGCACCTCGCCATCAACTGCTCATTTTGTGGACAATTTGGACATTCAAAGGACGACTGTACAGGTCCGGTCATCTTTAACCTGTGCTTAGGATCTGGTCATACGTTCCGGGAATGTCCGCATGCGAATCATAATAAAGGCAGTGATGAGATCTTCTCAGAGGCCATGGAGGAAGGTCAGGAGGATGTCACTGCAAGAGCAGATGCAGCCCCAGAAACTAACAGTCCTCATACTGAAGCAATGCAAAGTACTAGTGACCCTGCTGTACAGAGTGATGACCCTCCTGATGCACTACAAGTACCAGCAGAGGTAGAGACTGATAGCTTATCTGCTTCATTACAAGTATCATCATCTGCTGAACCACAAGTAACAGCCACTGAAAAGACATCTCATTTAAAATATAAAGTATCCAGAAATCCCGCTATAGAGACTAAAGTACCACCTGTCGCACTACAAGTACCAGCCACTAAAGAGAAACCTCATACACAGAGTAAAGTGACTGGTAAAGCTGTTGCCAAACCCCCTAAACAACTGCCCTACACATCTACAGAACCTGCTGATCCGGGTGCAGGGCTCAGGAGGTCCTCTGTGGATGAAGAGGGCTTCTAGGCAGTCAAAAGAAAGAACACCACAGCTGATCCTTCTAGAAAAGTCACTGCAGCAAAGAGAACCCCGGATCCGCCAGTGCTGGCCATAACCTCCGGGCAGTATGGTGTGCTAGGGGACGAAAAGTCAGAAGAAAAGGCAGAAATGGACTATGTTTCTTCACATAAGGCTACATGCACAAGAACGTTGTTTGTTTCTGTGTCCGTTCCATTCATTTCAATGGGTCCGCAAAAAACGCGGACAGCACTCCGTGTGCTGTCCGCTTCAGTATGTCCGTTCCGTTGCCCTGCAAAAATGATTGTGCATGTCCTATTTTTTTCTAGTTTGCGGACAAGGATAGGCATTATTACAATGGATCTGCAAAAAAAAATGATGCCATACGGAACGTCATATGGTTTGTTTTTTCCGGACCGCAAAACACATACGGTCGTGAGCATGTAGCCTAACCCTGATGGTGACCCTCTGGAAGATGAACCTGACCCTCTAGTGTACACCAAAATATGGGGCACTACAGGTCACAGTAGTGGAAGGAGAAAAAAGAGTAAGAAAACTAAGTGAAACTCCTCAGACTAGAAAGGAGAGGCGAGAGGTGATTGTACTGATGTAGTGAAGTGATGTTTTTATTTTTGTTTTGTTTTTTGTTTTATATTTTTCTAGTGATTTATTGTAAATATATTGTAATATTTTGTTGCTGGTTTTTAAATAAAAAGATCATTATAGTAGTTATATTATTATACATGGGAGCAGTATTATAGTAGTTATATTCTTGTACATAAGAGCAGTATTATAGTAGTTATATTCTTGTACATAGGAGCAGTATTATAGTAGTTATATTCTTGTACATAGGAGCAGTATTATAGTAGTTATATTCCTGTACATAGGAGCAGTATTATAGTAGTTATATTCTTGTACATAGGAGCAGTATTATAGTAGTTATATTCTTGTACATAGGAGGCAGTATTATAGTAGTTATATTCTTGTACATAGGAGCAGTATTATAGTAGTTATATTCTTGTACATAGGAGCAGTATTATAGTAGTTATATTCTTGTACATAGGAGCAGTATTATAGTAGTTATATTCTTGTACATAGGAGCAGTATTATATTAGTTATATTCTTGTACATAGGAGCAGTATTATAGTAGTTATATTCTTGTACATAGGAGCAGTATTATAGTAGTTATATTCTTGTACATAGGAGCAGTATTATAGTAGTTATATTCTTGTACATAGGAGGCAGTATTATAGTAGTTATATTCTTGTACATAGGAGCAGTATTATAGTAGTTATATTCTTGTACATAGGAGCAGTATTATAGTAGTTATATCCTTGTACATAGGAGCAGTATTATAGTAGTTATATTCTTGTACATAGGAGCAGTATTATAGTAGTTATATTCTTGTACATAGGAGGCAGTATTATAGTAGTTATATTCTTGTACATAGGAGCAGTATTATAGTAGTTATATTCTTGTACATAGGAGCAGTATTATAGTAGTTATATTCTTGTACATAGGAGCAGTATTATAGTAGTTATATTCTTGTACATAGGAGCAGTATTATAGTAGTTATATTCTTGTACATAGGAGCAGTATTATAGTAGTTATATTCTTGTACATAGGAGGCAGTATTATAGTAGTTATATTCTTGTACATAGGAGCAGTATTATAGTAGTTATATTCTTGTACATAGGGGGCAGTATTATAGTAGTTATATTCTTGTACATAGGAGCAGTATTATAGTAGTTATATTCTTGTACATAAGAGGCAGTATTATAGTATTTATATTCTTGTACATAGGAGCAGTATTATAGTAGTTATATTCTTGTACATAGGAGCAGTATCATAGTAGTTATATTCTTGTACATAGGAGCAGTATAATAGTAGTTATATTCTTGTACATAGGAGCAGTATTATAGTAGTTATATTCTTGTACATAAGAGCAGTATTATAGTAGTTATATTCTTCTATATAGGAGCAGTATTATAGTAGTTATATTATTGTACATAGGAGCAGTATTATAGTAGTTATATTCTTGTACATAGGAGCAGTATTATAGTAGTTATATTCTTGTACATAGGAGCAGTATTATAGTAGTTATATTCTTGTACATAGGAGCAGTATTATAGTAGTTATATCCTTGTACATAGGAGCAGTATTATAGTAGTTATATTCTTGTACATAGGAGCAGTATTATAGTAGTTATATTCTTGTACATAGGAGCAGTATTATAGTAGTTATATTCTTGTACATAGGAGCAGTATTATAGTAGTTATATTCTTGTACATAGGAGCAGTATTATAGTAGTTATATTCTTGTACATAGGAGCAGTATTATAGTAGTTATATTCTTGTACATAGGAGCAGTATTATAGTAGTTATATTCTTGTACATAGGAGGCAGTATTATAGTAGTTATATTCTTGTACATAGGAGCAGTATTATAGTAGTTATATTCTTGTACATAGGAGCAGTATTATAGTAGTTATATTCTTGTACATAGGAGCAGTATTATAGTAGTTATATTCTTGTACATAGGAGCAGTATTATAGTAGTTATATTCTTGTACATAGGAGGCAGTATTATAGTAGTTATATTAGTGTACATAGGAGCAGTATTATAGTAGTTATATTCTTGTACATAGGAGCAGTATTATAGTAGTTATATTCTTGTACATAGGAGCAGTATTATAGTAGTTATATTCTTGTACATAGGAGCAGTATTATAGTAGTTATATTCTTGTACATAGGAGCAGTATTATAGTAGTTTATATTCTTGTACATAGCAGCAGTATTATAGTAGTTATATTCTTGTACATAGGAGGCAGTATTATAGTAGTTATATTCTTGTACATAGGAGCAGTATTATAGTAGTTATATTCTTGTACATAGGAGCAGTATTATAGTAGTTATATTCTTGTACATAGGAGCAGTATTATAGTAGTTATATTCTTGTACATAGCAGCAGTATTATAGTAGTTATATTCTTGTACATAGGAGGCAGTATTATAGTAGTTATATTCTTGTACATAGGAGGCAGTATTATAGTAGTTATATTCTTGTACATAGGAGCAGTATTATAGTAGTTATATTCTTGTACACAGGAGCAGTATTATAGTAGTTCTATTCTTGTACATAGGAGGCAGTATTATAGTAGTTATATTCGTGTACATAGGAGGCAGTATTATAGTAGTTATATTCTTGTACATAGGAGGCAGTATTATAGTAGTTATATTCTTGTACATAGGAGCAGTATTATAGTAGTTATATTCTTGTACAGAGGAGCAGTATTATAGTAGTTATATTCTTGTACATAGGAGCAGTATTATAGTAACTATATTCTTGTACATTGGAGGTAATATTATAGTAGTTACAGTACAGTCTTGTATATAGGAGCAGTATTATAGTAGTTATATTCTATTACATAGGAGAAGTCTTATAGTAGTTATATTCTTGTACATAGGATGCAATATAAATGTAGTTATATTGTACATATGGAGCAGAATTATAGAAGTTATCTTTTTATGCATGGGACAGTATTATATTTAGCATAAGTAGAGCAGGAGTATTAATTTTGGTGTCTGTATTTAATGGCCATTGTAGTTGACACAAATATATAAGTAATGTTAAATATCTGTATATTTGTTGTTACCCTGAGGGCTGGTGGTTGTCCCCCATCCTGAGATTGAACAGTCTTCATCTTCCTCTATCACACTTGAGCACAAGGGTATGATAGCCACATATTCATTAAGTATAGCCGGTGATGCCAGTTTCAGGAGCATAATGTCATTGTCATCTGTCATAATATTGTATTCCCCGTGAAGACATATTTTCACAGCATATGTTAACTGCTCTGTTTCTTCGTCACCTGTCAGATTATGTTTTCCGAGACGAACCTGGATGTTCCTATTGAGCAAAAATATTAAAGTTAATGAAAAACTCAGCTCTGCTACATATGGACTACTCATTGTATAACCTTGTATATTTAATGGTCAGTCTTTTTGCATAGACTTTACGGAGAACCAACAGGTAATGCAGATAAACAGGACACTTACGATGCATTGCAGTGAGCAGCTGTCAATACCCAGGATTCATTTATGAGCACTCCCCCGCAGATGAATGTACCAAAATAGTAGAGCGCCACCTGCCATGGCTGTGAATGAGGGACACATTCCTCTCCTCCTATAATCCGTTCTATGGAATAGGCCTTCACTACTAAAAAGACAAAATAATACAGAATCATGCTCAGGCAGGAGAATGCCATGGGTCACGTTGGTATTTACTGTAAATTGTCTTTTGCCTGGGTTTAGCCCTGAAAACTCACCTTAGGATATCAGAGAGCTAAGACTCTCTTTTAAAATCTGATTGCTCATATATAAAATATGAACAAACCATCCATTATATAGAATAATAGATATATACCGGACATGTGATATTCATCTTTAATAAGCATAATATTCACCATTATGCTCATTAGTAATGGTAATTTTTTTCCCATATAATTCACCCTAGGATATCAGGGAGCTTATATGAACTTTTATGCAATGTATTCGTATACAGTGGATATAAAAAGTCTACACACCCCTGTTAAAATGTCAGGTTTCTGTGCTGTAAAAAAATGAGACAAAGATAAAATAAAACAAAAAAAACTAAAATAATGTGGTTGCATAAGTGTGCACACCCTCTTATAACCGGGGATGTAGCTGTGTTCAGAATTCAGCAATCACATTCACAATCCTGTTAAATAGGAGTCAGCATACACCGGCCATCATGTAAAGTGCCTCTGATTAACCCCAAATAAAGTTCAGCTGCTCTAGTTGGTCTTTCCTGAAATTTTCTTAGTCGCATCCCACAGCAAAAGCCATGGTCCACAGAGAGCTTCCAAAGCATCAGAGGGATCTCATTGTTAGAAGGTATCAGTCAGGAGAAGGGGACAAAGGAACTTCCAAGGCATTAGATATACCATGGAACACAGTGGAGACCGTCATCATCAAGTGGAGAAAATATGGCACAACAGTGACATTACCAAGAACTGGACGTCCCTCCAAAATTTATGAAAAGACGAGAAGAAAACTGGTCTGGGAGGCTGCCAAGAGGCCTACAGCAACATTAACCCTTTCATGACCAAGGGTCATTGATGCCCTAATGTCCAGGTCAAAATTTACAAATCTGTCACTTTATGTGGTAATAGCTTTGGAACACTTTTACTTATCCAAGCCATTCTGAGATTTTTTTCTCGTGACATATTGTACTTCATGATAGTCATATATTTGAGTCAATATATTTCACCTTTATTGATGTAAAAATCCAAAATGTACCCAAAATTTTGAAAAATTCACAATTTTTCAAATTTCAATTTCTCTGCTTCTAAAACAGAAAGTCATACCTAATAAAATATTTATTACTTAACATTCCCCATATGTCTAATTTATGTTGGCATCATTTTGGAAATGTCATTTTATTTTTTTAGGACGTTAGAAGGCTTAGAAGTTTAGAAGCAATTCTTAAAATTTTTAAGAAAATTTCCAAAACCCACTTTTTAAGGACCAGTTCAGGTCTGAAGTCACTTTGTGGGGCCTACATAGTGGATACCCCCATAAATGACCCCATTGTAGAAACTACACCCCTCAAGTTACTCAAAACTGATTTTACAAACTTTTTTTTTAACCCTTTAGGTGTTCCACAAAAAAAGGAAAATGGAGATGAAATTTCAAAATTTCACATTTTGGCAGATTTTCCATTTTATGGCATTTTTTTCTTTAACACATTGAGGGTTAACAGCCAAACAAAACTCAATATTTATTACTCTGATTCCGCGGTTTACAGAAACACCCCACATATGGTCGTAAACTGCTGTACGGGCACACGGCAGGGCGCAGAAGAAAAGGAATGCCATACGGTTTTTGGAAGGCAGATTTTGCTGGATTGGTTTTCTGAACGCCATATGTTTTTTATTTTTCTGCCGATCGTCTTGTGCAGGGGCTTGTTGTTTTCAGAAAGTGTTGAGGTTTTAATTGGTACCATTTTTGGGTACATAGGATTTTTTGATCATTCATTATTACACTTTATGGGGCAAGGTGACCAAAAATTTGGCTGTTTTGGAACAGCTTTCATTTATTTATTGTTACAGCGTTCATCTGAGGAGTTAGGTCATGTGATAGTTTTATAGAGAAGATCGTTACGGACGTGGCAATACCTAATATGTATACTTTTTCTTATTTATTTAAGTTTTACACAATAATAGCATTTCTGAAACCATAAAAATGATGTTTTAGTGTCTCCATAGTCTGAGAGCCATAGCTTTTATATTTTTAGGGCGATTGTCTTAAATAGGGTATCATTTTTTGCGGGATGAGGTTACGGTTCGATTGGTACTATTTTGGGGGTCATAAGCCTTTTTGATCGCTTGCTGTTGCACTATTTGTGATGTAAGGTGACAAAAATTGTTTTTTTGGCACAGTTTTTAAAAAAAAATTTATGGTGTTTATCAGACTGGGTCTATCATGTGATATATTTATAGAGACGGACGTTACGGACGCGGTGACAGCTAATATGTGGGTTTTATTTTATTTTTTCATTTTTTTACAGGAAAAGGCAATTTCTTTTTTTAATTTACATTTTTATTTATTTATTTATTTTTCATTTTTATTATTTTCATTTTCTTTTTTTATCAAGTCCCTCTTGGATCATGAAGATCCAGTGGGGCTGATGGCTGTACTATACTTTTACAATGCTCTTGCATTGCAAAGTATAATACTATTAGATGCCCTGTAGGTGGCAGCACCGGACGCCTTTGCCATGGCAACCATCGGGCACTGCTATCACAGCGCTGCTATCACAGCGCTGCAGCCCCGATGGTTCAGAGGGAGCCCCCTCCCTCTATTAACCCCATGGATGCTGCAACATCGGCATCTATGGGGTTACAGCAGAGTGTCAGCATAGAGCTGACACTCGCTGCTGATGGCGGCGGCTCAGGAATGGAGCCGCCGCCATCACACACAGCAGGGGGACTGGGGGCAGAGCTGGAAGGGGGGGGTATTGGGGTACGGCGCTAACATTGAGGGTGAGGTAGGCTGGGGCAGGAGGGGCGGGGAGACAGCATGGGGCGGACCGCATCAGGGAGGGACTACATGAATATGGATCGGGCGGGGGAACTACTGCATCAGGGGCAGGCGCGGACAGGGGGGTGTTGGAGGCAGATGGGGGGCACAGGAAGGGGGCACAGATTGGGGGCCACAGAGACACTACCTGATTTCAGGCTGTGATCTGCAGAGCGCAGATCAGAGCCTGAAACCGGCATTTTTTCCACTGCCGCGATCCGATTGGTTAGTCTGCACAGACTAACCAATCGGATCGATTGTCGGCATTACTTGCCGGCATTACTGCACTGTATGCTGTCCGTGACAGCAGCAGTGCAGGGGCAGAAGCTTTAATCCAAGCGCTTTGCAGCGCTTGGATTAAAGAGCTGTTTTGACGTTTATAGACGTGATAGCACGGGGCATGTGCAGCTATCACGTATATATACAGATTGCAGTCGGGAAGAGGTTAAAGGAGCTGCAGGAATATCTGGCAAGTACTGGCTGTGTGGTACATGTGACAACAATCTCCCGTATTCTTCATATGTCTGGGCTATGGGGTAGAGTGGCAAGACGAAAGCCTTTTCTTACAAAGAGAAACATCCAAGCCAGGCTACATTTTGCAAAAACACATCTGAAGTCTCCCAAAAGCATGTGGGAAAAGGTGTTAAGGTCTGATGAAACCAAGGTGGAACTTTTTGGCCATAATTCCAAAAGATATGTTTGGCGCAAAAACAACACTGCACATCACCAAAAGAACCCCATCCCCACAGTGCAGCATGGTGGTGGCAGCATCATGCCAAGGGGCTGGTTTTTTTCAGCTGGAACTGGGGCCTTAGTTAAGCTAGAAGGAATTATGACCAGTTCCAAATACCAGTCAATATTGGCACAAAACCTTCAGGCTTCTGCTAGAAAGCTGAACATGAAGAGGAACTTCATCTTTCAGCATGACATCGACCCAAAGCATACATCCAAAACAACAAAGGAATGGCTTCACCAGAAGAAGATTAAAGTTTTGGAATGGCCCAGCCAGAGCCCAGACCTGAATCCGATTGAAAATCTGTGGGGTGATCTGAAGAGGGCTGTGCCCAGGAGATGACCTCACAATCTGACAGATTTAGAGTGTTTTTGCAAAGAAGAGTGGGCGAAACCTGCCAAGTCAATATGTGCCATGCTGATAGACTCATACCCAAAAAGATTAAGTGCTTTCATCAAAATTTACTTCAACAAAGTATTAGTTTAAGGGTGTGCACACTTATGCAACCACATTATTTTATTTTTATATTTTTTCTTCCCTCTAAAAGATTTGTTTGTTTTTCAACTGAGTTGTACAGTTTATAGGTCACATTAAAGGCGGAAAAAGTTCTGAAATGATTTATCTTTGTCTCATTTTTTTACATCACAGAAGCCTGACATTTTAACAGGGGTGTGTAGACATTCCCCTGTGAGCTAAATATAACTGCAATAACTGTGAATATTTATAATAATAATCATCTTTCTATAGTTCTAACATATTCCGCAGCACTTTAACAACAGACAGCATATTTTCCATATATTTCACCCTAGGATATTAGGGAGTTTATATGAATTTTTATGGAATGTATTAGTATAGCCACTCCTCAGTGAGCTCATCATAGCAGCAGTAACAGTAAATCATTATAATAATCAACATCAACTTTATTTACATTGGTCAATATATTCCACAGCACTTTACAATCAGAGGGTATTCTTTTCATATATTTCACCCTAGGATATTAGGGAGTTTAGATGAATGTTTAGGAAATGTATTAGTATAGATACTACTCTGTGAGCTAAACATAACAGGATGACAACTCTTGCCTCTACTGACACATTGGACTAAACAAATCAACTTTGAAAAGATTATTCCAAAAATATCAGAACTTATCTGATAATCAGCAGTAAAGACTGAAATTACTTATGAGTAATTTGTGGGTTACCACCCTAATGCAATAGAAATACTAAATGCACAAACAGCAGCGGGTTCCTATACATTAGGCCCCTTATGCTAACATAGCTTATCATAGAGAAGCCCTCGTATGGTTCAGTAATAATCAACTGTACTTGTAACCAGACAGGCAGCTTTTAAGGTGTGAGAGGGCGCTCTTATGTTGTGGGCCCCCATTAAGCTGCACAGATCGCACATCGGGCATGTTCACCTCTGAGGTTAGGATCCCCATACAATGATACAACTATGTCTTGCCCATAATCTGCCATCTCACCTGCTGACCCCAGCAGAGCTGCCACAAGTAGTAAGAACATCTCCGACGACTGAGGATATGTCACTAGTACGTTCCTATTTAACCAGAGATTTTGATTATGTGGTGAATTATTAACATTTGGGGCTTGCATCTCAGAGCATAACATCCTGTGGACTACAGAAATCTAAATTTTCACTCTTGGCCCTTATATTTGAGGATGAGTCAGAAAATGACATTTGTGGCCCTTACGGATGATTGGCATGTCAGCTTCTCATCTCGTATATGGTGATTGGCAAAATAATGGCTAGATGAATGACCACTCATTTTCTGATCCAGATATGTGCACAGAGCTGTTGTCACTTCCCCTCCCCCACTCAACTTTGACACTAATGGGGTTACTCATCAGGGGCAAAAGTGAGCACAGGAAGACGTTGCACCAGAGAGAATATAAAATCTGTGTTTTATTCTATGCATGGAGACAAGCTGCAAATCTATGTATTCGAAGGGGGGGGGGGTAGGAAGCAAAATAACTCCATTTTGAATGACTGAAATGACATATTGGATATGTTACTGTTCTCATTTCTTCCAGCACTTCACCTCCGGCTGCATGATTAATTCTTGAATACACACAAGTGGAATAATCTCTCCAAGACTCAAGTTGACCACCTGCGCCTTTCCCAGGCACTCACTGACAAGTGTGGCCACATCCAAGGTCTTAGGATACAGATTTGGCACAAGAATCATTACCTGACAAAGACTTAACACCGCAGGAATATATGCCACCAGCAATGTCACCACAATAATATTTGTACATGATGAGGAACTGTATTATCTGTGAAGCCATATGGTCACTTATCTGTTCTGAAAGCTTTAATATGAATGTCTACTTTCCATCACCATGACGTTCTTAGATGTAAAATTCTGGGCTGATTAATCTCAAAATTTGTTCACTGTTTCCTGGAATGTATATAGAGGTAAATAATAAATTCAGCCTGTTTTCTGGCAACCCCTAAGGGTCTTTGTCAGGCAGTTGGATTGGTTGGTGCTGTTGGATTTAGCAGTGTTTTTTTAACTTTTTGTTTACTGTCGCACAACTGTATACGTTGTGGCGGTAAGCTCTAAACTGTAAGCTGACGCATATAACATCGAGTTACATTGCGTGGGGCTGCAGATGGCTTTGACCATGCTATCATTAGAGAGCTGCGGTTTCAGTAAGGATCCCTGAGACCAAGCAAAGTGGTCTCTCTGCGTAGCCTTGTTTTAGAGGGTGCTACAATGATCCATCGCAGTGTAAAAGCCGGCAGGGGAGCTTTCTTTTTGATGTGAGCGTCTCATGCTGCCTTTAGTGAGCCTGTAGTCTGTTAATGAACGTTTTTCATAAAAATAAATAAATAAGAAATTTAAAAGTTATAGCTATAGTTACTAGTTTTATCAATAGTATAGCAGACCATGATCACACACCTTTTTCATTCATTAAAAAAAAATATATATATATACAGTACAGACCAAAAGTTTGGACACACCTTCTAATTCAAAGAGTTTTCTTTATTTTCATGACTATGAAGGCATCAAAACTATGAATTAACACGTGGAATTATATACATAACAAACAAGTGTGAAACAACAGAAAATATGTCATATTCTAGGTTCTTCAAAGTAGCCACCTTTTGCTTTGATTACTGCTTTGCACACTCTTGGCATTCTCTTGATGAGCTTCAAGAGGTAGTCCCATGAAATGGTTTTCACTTCACAGGTGTGCCCTGTCAGGTTTAATAAGTGGGATTTCTTGCCTTATAAATGGGGTTGGGACCATCAGTTGCGTTGAGGAGAAGTCAGGTGGATACACAGCTGATAGTCCTACTGAATAGACTGTTAGAATTTGTATTATGGCAAGAAAAAAGCAGCTAAGTAAAGGAGTGGCCATCATTACTTTAAGAAATGAAGGTCAGTCAGTCAGCCGAAAAATTGGGAAAACTTTGAAAGTAAGGGCTATTTGACCATGAAGGAGAGTGATGGGGTGCTGCGCCAGATGACCTGGCCTCCACAGTCACCGGACCTGTACCCAATCAAGATGGTTTGGGGTGAGCTGGATCGCAGAGTGAAGGCAAAAGGGCCAACAAGTGCTAAGCATCTCTGGGAACTCCTTCAAGACTGTTGGAAGACCATTTCAGGGGACTACCTCTTGAAGCTCATCAAGAGAATGCCAAGAGTGTGCAAAGCAGTAATCAAAGCAAAAGGTGGCTACTTTGAAGAACCTAGAATATGACATATTTTCAGTTGTTTCACACTTGTTTGTTATGTATATAATTCCACATGTGTTAATTCATAGTTTTGATGCCTTCATAGTCATGAAAATAAAGAAAACTCTTTGATTGAGAAGGTGTGTCCAAACTTTTGGTCTGTACTGTATATTTATTAGTTTTAGTATTGTGGATTTTGTGCCTGTAAAATATACAAACATACTGTAATGGTAAACTCACTGAAAAAAGTAGCCTAAACGGGTGGAAATGCTCCAAACCCAGACACTGTAGCGTGTCTATAACCGGGGGAGCAATTCCTCAGCATGCGGTCCGCAGATAACGGCAATCCCCAGCAGAAAATGCGTACAATGGAGGATGCCGGGGTGGACCGCATGCACCACAAGGACATCTTACACAAAATAATACTTTGTGCAGATGAAAAAATATATACATACAGAAATCACTGCAAAAAATGCACCAAAATGATACGCAACTGACAATACTAGCTAATTCCTCAAGCCGATGTTAAAAGCTGAGAGCTTTGCCAATATCTTCCAGTCAGGAACATATTGGAGCCCCTCATGCACCGTTCCTGACTGCAAGATATTGGCAAAGTTCTCAGCTTTTAACATCGGCTTGAGGAATTAGCTAGTATTGTCAGTTGCGTATCATTTTGGTGCATTTTTAGCAGTGATTTGTGTATGTATATATTTTTTCATCTGCACAAAGTATTATTTTGTGTAAGATGTCCTTGTGGTGCATGCGGTCCGCCCCGGCATCCTCCATTGTACGCATTTTTTGCTGGGGATTGCCGTTATCTGTGGACCGCATGCTGAGGAATTGCTCCCCCGGTTATAGACACGCTACAGTGTCTGGGTTTGGAGCATTTCCACCTGTTTAGGCCACTTTTTTCAGTGAGTTTTTGTCTTTATGTGTATGGAATGTGCCACTTTATTTTGTTGGTAACATTCTTTTGCACCTGGTAGCTTCTTTGTCACATGGTCTGTTGTGGGTGCGGCTCACAGCTTTATCCTACCTCACAGTGCATTGGTGATACCACTATGGAGGCATGTGAGAGCCTGGCTGTGAGTTAATTTCTAGCTCTGTTCAGACCCTGTTCACACACCACGGGCAGTTTAGTGGTAGGACCCCATGCGTGCTGAGACACCGTGACGTGGTGCATGAGGGGCTCTGATATGTTCCTGACTGGAAGATATTGGCAAAGTTCTCAGCTTTTAATATTGGCTTGAGGAATTAGCTAGTATTGTCAGTTGCGTATCATTTTGGTGCATTTCTTTCTGGCTCAGAGTCACGTACTGAAAGAGCTTCTGGGAAACAACGGGAGAGAGCATCTGCTTTAATATTTTTGGGCCCTGGTTTGTATGTTAAGCGGAAATGAAAGCGAGTGAAAGACAATGCCCAACGAGCTTGGCGAGAATTTAATCTCTTGGCACCTTCGATATACTCAAGGTTTTTGTGGTCGGTGTAAACCGTAATGGGATGTTCCGCACCCTCCAGCCAATGTCTCCATTCTTGAAAGGCCAACTTAACTCCCAGAAGCTCTCTATTGCCGATGTCATAATTGCACTCGGACGGGGAGAGCTTCTGAGAGATAAAGGCACAAGGATGAAGCCTCTCAGGATCCCCAATACTGGGAGAGAACCGCCCCACACCAACCTCAGAGGCGTCAACCTCGAGGACAAAAGGTTGAGAAGTGTCTGGATGAATGAGAATTGGAGCTGAGAAAAATGCTTGCTTCAGCGTCTCAAAGGCTTCACTGGCCTCTCTTGTCCACTTAGAAGGGTTCATTCCCTTCTTAGTGAGGTTCGTGAGAGGCACTACTACCACAGAAAAGTTCCTAATAAATTTGCGGTACAAATTGGCGAAACCTAAGAAACGCTGTAATCCCTTCAGGTCTCTAGGCTGTGGCCAGTCCAGTACAGCTGAAAGTTTGGTGGGGTCCATCACCAATCCTCTTTCAGAGACAATATACCCTAGAAAGGGCAGTTCTCTCACTTCAAACAGACATTTCTCGAGTTTGGCGTATAATTGATTCTCCCTCAGCTTCTGGAAAACCTGACACACATGATCCCAATGAGTCTGCGGGTCCGATGAGTAGATTAGTATATCATCTAAATAGACAACCACAAATCTACCCAAGAAATGCCGAAGGACATCATTGATGAATTCCTGGAAGACCGCAGGGGCATTACAGAAACCGAAAGGCATCTCGAGATACTCGTAATGCCCATCCGTGGTATTAAATGCGGTCTTCCATTCATCACCCTTTCTGATGCGTACCAAATTGTATGCACCCCTCAAATCGAGTTTGGTGAAGACCCGGGCCCCCGCCACCTGGGAGAACAAGTCATCAATAAGTGGAAGGGGGTACCGATTCTTCACCGTAATTCAATTGAGGGCGCGAAAATCGATACAGGGTCTCAATCCGCCATCTTTCTTCCCCACGAAGAAGAATCCCGCTCCTGCGGGAGAAGTGTACGGTTTGATGAAACCCTTATCGAGGTTTTCTTTTATATAATCTCGCTGGGCCTGGATCTCAGGCCCAGTGAGATTATACAGATGTCCTCTGGGTGGCATGGTACCCGGCAACAAATCAATGGGGCAATCATATGGCCTATGAGGAGGTAACACATCAGCCCCCTGTGGGCTGAACACGTCCTGGAAGTGGTGATAGTGCTTAGGTAGTGCACTTAGCACTTCCGTGGAGGCAAGTGACAACACCGGACAAATGCACCTAGTGAAGCAATCAGAACTCCACCTTCAAATTTGTCCGGTGCGCTAGTCCACTACTGGATTATGAAGTCTCAGCCAGGGGAGACCCAAAATCACAGGAATGGATGGCATGTCCAGGGTTAACAGGCTTAAGACCTCCCAGTGACCAGCCCCCACCGTTACCTGCAACCCAGGTGTCATCCACAGGGGAGAACCATCCACAGCGGTGACGGAAAAATGGCTGCTTCCGGCTTGAAGACCGGAATCTGTAGCTGTCGAACCAGAGAAGAGTCGATAAAATTCGAAAAGAGTCGAAGAGTCGAAAATAGGATGATCCTTCCCTTGCCACTTAATGGAAATGGTTAAGAGAAGATAACTTCTTTTAAGAGGAGGCAGCAGAGTACCTAGTGGGTTCTCCTCAATTTCCACTAGGCTTTGTCGTTTCCCGGCAGGAGTAGTGGGCATTTCTTTAGCCAGTGACCAACTCCTCCACAATACAGACAAAGACCCTCGGTTAGGCGACGAGCCCTCTCAGTAGGGGTAGGACGAGAGGACCCCAATTCCATAGGTTCCTCAGCCGGTTTACAGGGTCTTAGAGATGCTTGCTGGATTGCCACATCTAGTGATGGGGGGTTTGGTAGAGACAATAGCAGATCTCTGACAGGATCAGACAGACCCAACCGGAACCGGTGCTGAAGAGCGGCATCCCCCCAGCTGGTAAAAGTGGCCCAGCGACAGAATTCGGCAGCAAATTCTTCTGCTGGGCGTCGTCCTTGTTGGAGGTGTTCTAGCTGGTTCTCAGCCGTACGGGTGCGATCGGGTCATCATACAATATACTCATAACATTAAAAAAATCTTCTACTGAGCTGAGTGCTGGATCTCTCGGAGGTTAAAGCCCCAATGTTGCGGGTCCTTCCTTAATAGTGACATCACTATGCCGATCTTCCGCTTCGTATTACCCGAAGCTGTTGGGTGCAGCTCAAAATATAAGTGGCAGGAATCTCAGAAATTGAGAAACTCCTGCCTATTTCCTGAAAAAACCTCAGGTAGAGGTATCTTGGGTTCCACTGTGCGTTCTGCTGGAGTCGGGTCAGCCAATCCCTGAACTCCCTGGAGGAGGAGTTTAAGCTCGTCCCCGACTGTTGCCAGTTGTGCATGGATCTTGTTGAAATTCACAGCTGAAATGTTCGTCTTCTGCTGGACCAGGAGATTGGCCGCTCCGGTCAACTCCACTAGTTGCTGCTGGATACCATCCATGATAACTGGTGATTGGGGCCCACTGTTCTGTAATGGTGCAGAACCCCAAGCAACCAGACAGATGTTTTAAACGACAGTGGATTTATTGAGTCAACGATAATTCAGTCAAAAGCCAGTGATCATACACAGGTAATCAAGCTGAATAAGAACCTCTTGCAGGGAGAGACCAGGGAAGCAGTTCGTGACCAGGCCAAAGTTCATACACGTTATATCATTCCGAGAAGCGTGGTACCGAGGGATGAGACGTCAGAGAATATCCAGGGTCTGATCCGAGGTCATACACGAGATAGATTGTTCAGCCAAGATAAAGTATCCAGAGGGAAGTCACTAGAGAATGGTCAAGGAAAGCAGAAGTCATACACAGGTAAGCTGGAGAGAGTAACGATCACCAACATACACACGGATTGTCAGAACAACAGTGGGCACTGACCAGCCAGGGAGATCACCTTTTAAGTACCTGCTAGCCAATCACAGAGTGCCAGGTATTGATTCCTCATAGGTCAGATGATGATCCTAATCCCTAACACTTGTGCAGCCTATCCCCTAATCTACTTTGAATTTGTGCACAGGTGCTTTTCCTGCCAGCGGCCGGCGTAGCACATAAGAGGTGCGTACAGATGTAGCAGGGTTAGCACTCAAGCTCTTAACTCAAATTTCATAACTCATCGCGTTATCCTGAGACAAAAGCCATTGAAAAGCAGTTGAAGGTGTTTGCGTAACGCATTTAGTTTAGATAACACGTTAACTCTACTACATCCGTACGCTCGGCCGCGTATCCTTTTGTGAACCACCTCTCGAGAGTGCGCCCGGACGCTTGATTGGCCTAGCACGGATACGGGACCGTGCTGGCACGGACGCCGGAATGGAACCCGCAGGCGATACCGGAGACAGGACCGGCCGCGGCGTGTTGCGACCAGCCCGGCCAATCTGCCTCCGGGACCCCGGTGGTCTTCCCCTCCGGCACCCATGCGGATGCACCACTGCATCCGTCCGCAAAGGAATCGGAGCTGCAGGCTCCGCAGACGCATGTGTGACCTGTCCCGCTACTCCAATGGGACCCCCCAAGGTCGAGGCAGGGGACCCAAAGGCCCGCTGAGATGGAGTGCCAGCAGACCCACTAAGCATCCCCCCCCCCCCGACCTCTCCCCACAGACCGAACCCCACGAGGACCCCTAGAGGCCCCAGTGGACCGCGGAACAGGAGAGTGTCTCACACATACACATAGACTTTTTTTTTCCTTTTTTGCTTTATTAAAAAAAATTACAAAACCTAGAAATGTTTTATCTTGAAATCTTTTGTAACAGTTACAAAAAAAAATATAAGAAATAGGAAAGGAAAAATATAATTTTTTTTCTAAACTTTTTAAATGGGATGTCTGTCATCTAATGGCACAAAAGAATGGTCTTAAGGTATCCTGTGAAAAATAATATCAAATACATGTAGGTTGTCTGACAAAATAATTAGTTATTTGCAGTTAGGTAGGCCTAGTGCAAAAACTGAAAAATTGGCCTGGTAAGGAAGGGAGTAAACACTCCAGTAATGAAGTGGTTTACATGACTCTGCAGGCCTTGACGTAGTCTACACAGCAAAGCTAGTGAGCTGCAGCAAACAGAACAAACATGCCATGCTCTGTATGTGCTCCAAATAAAATGTGTGAAAACAAAAAAAAATTATAAAATAAGAAAAATAAATGGAATTACTTCAATGAAACAAAGCTACTGTATAATGTCACAGCAGCCTGGGCTTATGATGTCAGTTCTACAGTACTTACATGACTAAAACTTGTTGTGATATCACAGCAGTTAACCATCTGAAATCAACGATGATGTCACAGAAGCTGAAAGCAGCTTACCTGAATCTACTAGTTGTGATTTCACATCAGCTCGCCTGACTGATACCCAATTTACTTGACTGAAAGCTACTCGATTGTCACCTGACTAAAACACATTTGTGATGTCACAGCCAGTTACCTGACACTCACTTGTGATGTCACATGAACTTACCTGGCTGACAACCACTTGTGATGTCACAGCAGCTTATCTAAGAGCTTATCTTGTTTGGCTGTTAACCCTTGCTTTGTTAGTGGAAAAAAATGGGTTAAAATGGAAAATTAGGCAAAAAAATGAAATTCTCAAATTTCATCCCCATTTGCCAATAACTCTTGTGCAACACCTAAAGGGTTAACGAAGTTTGTAAAATCAGTTTTGAATACCTTGAGGGGTGTAGTTTATAGAATGGGGTCATTTTTGGGCGGTTTCTATTATGTAAGCCTCGCAAAGTGACTTCAGACCTGTAGTGGTCCCTAAAAATTGGGTTTTTGTAAATTTCTGAAAAATTTCAAGATTTGCTTCTAAACTTCTAAGCCTTGTAACATCCCCAAAAAAATAAAATATCATTCCCAAAATGCTACAAACATGAAGTAGACATATGGGGAATGTAAAGTCATCACAATTTTTGGGGGTATTACTATGTATTACAGAAGTAGAGAAACTGAAACTTTGAAATTTGCAAATTTTTCAAAATTTTTGGTAAATATGGTATTTTTTTATGTAAAAAAATTAACTTTTTTGACCCAATTTTAGCAGTGTCATGAAGTACAATATGTGACGAAAAAACAATCTCAGAACGGCCTGGGTAAGTCAAAGCGTTTTAAAGTTATCAGCACTTAAAGTGGCACTGGTCAGATTTGCAAAAAATCGCCAAGTCCTTAAGGTGAAATAGGGCTGAGTCCTTAAGGGGTTAAGAAATGAAGGTCAGTCAGTCAGCCGAAAAATTGGGAAAACTTTGAAAGTAAGGGCTATTTGACCATGAAGGAGAGTGATGGGGTGCTGCGCCAGATGACCTGGCCTCCACAGTCACCGGACCTGAACCCAATCGAGATGGTTTGGTGTGAGCTGGACCGCAGAGTGAAGGCAAAAGGGCCAACAAGTGCTAAGCATCTCTGGGAACTCCTTCAAGACTGTTGGAAGACCATTTCAGGGGACTACCTCTTGAAGCTCATCAAGAGAATGCCAAGAGTGTGCAAAGCAGTAATCAAAGCAAAAGGTGGCTACTTTGAAGAACCTAGAATATGACATATTTTCTGTTGTTTCACACTTGTTTGTTATGTATATAATTCCACATGTGTTAATTCATAGTTTTGATGCCTTCATAGTCATGAAAATAAAGAAAACTCTTTGAATTAGAAGGTGTGTCCAAACTTTTGGTCTGTACTGTATGTGCAAGTGAAAGTTAGGAAAAGGTAGGTACTGGATGTTGGAAAAGTGGGGTACCAAAGATGTCTGGGCAAGTAACTCTGCAGACACAAGCCTAGACTGGAAGGAGAAGTCTTCCTGGCAGTATGGGAGAAAACAGGACAAGTGAATAAGTGCAGAGTGTCTGTGACTGTCCACTATATGGTCATGGTATAGTGGTAATTTGGGCCTCGTATAGTGGTATTATTAGTAATATTGGTCTTTTTGTAAGTGACTGTGAATAGAGTACATAGTATATGATTGTATTGCTGATACAATATTTTAGCATTTGGAGCCCCAATTTTAATTTTTCCCAGGGCAACACTTTGTTTAAAATGGCCCTGGATGTCATAGCAGCTCTTCTGACTAAAATCCATTTGTGATGTCATATGGGTCAGCTAAAACCTACTACTGATGTCACAGCAGCTTACCTGACTGAAACCAAACTGCAATGTAATGTGGCTCTCAAGACTCACAGTTACAGCATCACAGAGGCATACTTGACTGAATTACATTTATAATGTCACATCAGCTCACCTGATTCACCGTTGTCATGTCACAGTAGTTTACCTGACTGAAACCCACCTGTCATGTCACAGCTAACTCAACTGAGATGTCACATCAGCTCGCCAGACTCAAACACAGTTACAACATCACAGAGGCCTACTTGACTGAATCACAGTTATAATGTAACAGGAGCTTAACTGACTGAATCACAGTTATAATGTAACAAGAGCTTACCTGACTGAATCACAGTTATAATGTAACAAGAGCTTACCAGACTGAATCACAGTTATAATGTAACAAGAGCTTACCTGACTGAATCACAGTTATAATGTAACAGGAGCTTACCAGACTGAATAACAGTTATAATGTAACAAGAGCTTACCTGACTGAATCACAGTTATAATGTAACAAGAGCTTACCAGACTGAATCACAGTTATAATGTAACAAGAGCTTACCAGACTGAATCACAGTTATAATGTAACAAGAGCTTACCTGACTGAATCACAGTTATAATGTAACAGGAGCTTACCTGACTGAATCACAGTTATAATATAACAACAGCTTACCAGACTGAATCACAGTTATAATGTTACAACAGCTTACCAGACTGAATCACAGTTATAATGTAACAAGAGCTTACCTGACTGAATCACAGTTATAATGTAACAGGAGCTTACCAGACTGAATCACAGTGATAATGTCAAAGCAGCTTACCTGACTGAATCAAAGTTGTGATGTCACAGTAGATAACCAGATTTTTAACATAGTTGCGATGTCATAGCAGCTCATCTGACTGAAACCTACTTGTAATGTCACAGCAGAGAGGCTGAGTTCACACTTCAGTTATTTGTTTTGGTTAACAATAACTGATGGAAATAACTGACCAAATAACTGAAGTGTGAACTTGGCCTTAGGCTACTTTCATGCTAGCATTAATATTTTCCAGTATTAAGATCCGTCATAGGGTCTCAATACCGGAAAAAAACGCTTCCGTTTTGTCCACATTCATTGTCAATGGGGAAAAAACAGAACTGAACAGAACGGAACGCCCCAAAATGCATTCAGTTCCATTCTCATACCGGAGAGCAAACCCTAACGTGCTGCGGTTTGCTTTCTATCCTGGGATGCGGAGCAAGACAATGCAAGTCAATGGGAACAGATCCGTTTTCTCTGACACAATAAAAAACGGATCCGTCCCACATTGACTTTCAATGGAGTTCATGACGGATCCGTTCTTGCTATGTTAAAGATAATACAACCAGATCCATTCATAACGGATGCAGACGGTTGTATTATCAGTAATGGAAGCTTTTTTGCTGAACCCTGCCGGATCTAGGAAAAACGCTAGTGTGAAAGTATCCTTACCTGACTGTGCTAACCTGTTTCTGTAACTCCCATTCATTGTATGGGAAATACAAAAATATCATAGCGCAGCGGCTTACCTGACGCCCAATTTTGAGGTCACATCAGTTACCGGACTGAAATCCACTAGTATTGTCACAGTAGCTAACCTGACAGAAACACGCTTGACACGAGTTACTCGACTTAGAGGGGTTCACCGGGCTTTTAATTTTGATGACCTATCCTCAGGATAGCTCAACAATATCAGATCGGCAAGGGTCTGACAACCCTGCCGATAAGCGGTATGAAGAGAAGGCACGCGCCATCTCCTGTCTCACTTCCTGCTTGCCATAGACATAGCAGCAGCGAGCAGGAAGAGAGACAGGAGATGGCACTTGCATCCTCTTCATACCGCTTATCGGCGGTGGTGTCGGACCCCCTTCGATCTGAAAGTGTTGACCTAGCCTGAGGATAGGTCATCAATATTAAAAGCCTGGAAAACCCCCTTTAAAATTTCTTTATGTTATCACAGCCGAGTAACAGTCAGTTGTCAGGGCTTCTGTGATGTCACCATAGCGTACCTGACTGAAACACATTAGTGACAACCTAGAACCTCGATCAGACTCCGGCTCTAAATCTAAACTAATAGACTCTAGAACCCAAACTAATGCAGACCCAGGACACCCAAAATTAATATAGACCGCAGAACAGACTCCAAATCAATATAGCCCCAAGACTAGACTACAGAGTAATTTAGATCACAAAATGAATACAAACCACAGACCAAACTTCAATATTATTGCAGACCCCAGAATATAGACCCCAGGTCAAACCCCAAAATTAATATGCACCCCAATCACACCTAAAAAGCCCAGATGAAAGCACAAAATATAGACCTCAGATAAGACCCCAAATAAAAAAAATAAAAACTCATACCACAAAATTAATACAGACCCCAGTCCCTGGTCCCAAGAGCAGATGAAGACTGGGGAGTGCTAAACAGTAAGTAACATCATCTATGCTCACCGCTCCCTGGGCCCCCTGTACTAACGAGTGCCCCCATGACTAATGGAGGTGCTCATTGGTTACAAAGGTAACCAGAACATTGCTGCAATAGTTATTTTTGCTCAATAAAATTGCATCTTTTCTCACCTGTGGCAAGGTGGCCCCCTAGGCAGTTGACCAACTTTACTTACTCCTCATCCAAGCCCAGACTCCTACTCTGCAGCTCGATGGCTTCTCTTGGCAGAGTACAGGTAAATATTGCAGAACATTTTTTCTGTTGATTCAGTAGAATCACTGATGATTAAGACAGGGGATTTAGAGTTGAGAGATGTGTTGACTTTGAGGGAGGTGATTGCTACAGGAACGTGTGGGAGTCACAGATATTTAGCCTGAAGTGTGAAAAGTAATTAATAGTGTTGGGCACCTGAGCACAATGGAAGTCAATGGGAGAAACCGAGCATTAAACCAGGCACCCCCTGCTCTGAAGAGGGGAGGGTGTCTGGTTCATAGGAAAAGGTCAGAAATTGATGGAAACACCACTGAAATGGTTCAGGAACAGCATGGGGAGGATGTCTAGATGCATCTTGGACTCCTAGGTCGCTGCTGGGAACCATGTTGTCCGAGTAGTACGCCACTTTTATAGACTGACAATAATACGCACCAAACCGAAGATAAAATCAATTTTAGAGGAAAAATTGTTAGGAAACATTCTTTCCTGTATATAAAGTGGAAGTGCTGCCAAAACTTACAAGGAAGAGGCACTCCGATACAACCTGTATATCACATAAAGGAGGGTCTCATTCACATTGTGGTACAATTGTTCAGGTAGTGGGACTCCTACACTCATAAAGTCTATGCACTAAGGGAAAGGGCTGCCAAAAATTACAAGGAACCGGCGCTCCAATACACCCTTTATTACACATAAAGGAGGGCATCATACACAGCCTTGAAAAATTATGATTGATGGCCTGCTGGTGACCCTCTAAAACATTAGGGGTGAGGGCCTGCTGCTGAGCTGACCATCTAAAAAGTTTTGAGGGCAAGGGCCTGCTGCCGACCTGACCATCTAAAAAGGTTTGTGGGCGAGGGCCTGCTGCCGAGCTAACCATCTAAAATATTATGGGCAAAGGCCTGCTGCTGAGCTGACCATCTAAAAAAAATTGTGGGTGAGGGCCTGCTGCCGAGCTGACCATCTAAAACATTATGGGCAAGGGCCTGCTGCCAAGCTGACCATGTAAAAAAATTTGTGGGCGAGGGCCTGCTGCCGAGCTGACTATCTAAAAAAAATTGTGGGCGAGGGCCTTCTGCCGAGCTGACCATCTAAAAATTTAGGGGTGAGGGTCTGCTGCTGAGCTGACCCTCTAAAACATTATGGTTGAGGGTCTGCTGGTGACCCTCAAAAACATTATGGGTGAGGGCCCGCTGCTGAGCTGACCCTCTATAAAATTAGAAGCGAGGGCAGCCTAATAAGCATGTTGATATCATGGAGGAGGAGGACGAGAAAACAGAGTTTGAACCATTTACCCTTTTTAGTGGTGGAAGGGGTGCATGGGAATACAGTGTATTCAATACACCATAAAAGCCACATTTAGAGTGCCTTTATGTTCAGCCGCTTTCCTCTGGTATTTAGTAGAGAAGTCCGGGGCAATCCAGGCCTTGTTCATTTTTATAAGAATCAACCGGTCAGCATTTTCAGTTGACAGGCGGATGAGCTAATCAGTTATTATGCCACCAGCAACACTAAATACGCTGTGACAAAACGCTGGCAGCGGGGCAGGCCAGCACCTCCAAGGCGTAGAGCGCCAGTTTGTGCCACGTGTCCATCTTGGACACCCAATGGTTGTAAGGCACAGAGGGATCACTGAGGACGCTGAGGCAGTCTGCTAAATACTCCTTCACCATCTTCCAAAATGTTTCCCTCGTGACACTAAGCCGCGCATCAGGTTGAGGGTGCTGGCAGGGTGTCACAAAACTGTCCCAGGCCTTGGAGAGTGTTGCCCTGCTTCTGAAGCTGCTGTGTGTTCCCCTCCCCTCCTCGGTTGGCCTAGGATCTACGTACTCTCCAGCCAGCGTTGTCAGCTGGAAATTTTTGGAGCAATTTTTCCACAAGGACCTTCTGGTATTGCATCATTTTGCTCGCCCTCTCCACCACAGGAATGAGAGATGAGAAGTTCTCTGTAGCGGGGGGCCAGAAAGGTGAACAACCAGTAATCGGTGTTTGCCAAAATGCGTACAACGCGAGTGTCACGGGAAAGGCAGCCTAACATAAAGTCAGCCATGTTTGCCAGAGTCCCAACAGACAAGAATTTGCTGTCCTCATGAGGAGGATGACTCTCAATTTCCTCCTCCTCTTCTACTCATCCACGTTGAACAAATGGAATAGAACTTCCATGGCTACTACCCTCTGTAGTGGAGGCAACCGTCTCCTGATCCTCCTCATCATCATCATCCAATTCGCGCTGAGAAGACGAACTGAGGGTGGTCTGGCTATCACCCTGTGTACTTTCTTCCCCCATTTCCAACTCTTCCACATGCAAAGCGTCCACCTTAATTGTGAGCAGCGAGCGTTTGAGTAGAAACAGAAGTGGGATGGTTACGCTGATAATAGCGTTATCGGCGCTTACCATCTGTGTTAATTCCTCAAAGTTGCGTAAAACCTCACAGAGGTCAGACATACATGCCCACGCCTCGCTTGTGAAGAGTGGAAGCTGATTGGAAAGGCGACGACCATGTTGCAGCTGGTATTCCACTACTGCCCTCTGCTGCTCACAAAGCCTGGCCAACATGTGGAACGTCGAGTTCCAGTGCGTGCTCATGTCGCACAACAGCCGGTAATCTGGCAATTGCAAGCGCTGCTGTAGCGTTGCCAGAACGGTGGAAGCTGTCGATGACTTGCGGAAATGGGCACACACGTGGTGCACCTTCACCAGTAGCTCAGGCAAATTGGGGTAGGTTTTGAGAAACCGCTGAACCACTAGGTTGAACACATGGGCTAGGCATAGTATGTGAGTGAGCTTGCCGAACTCCAAAGCCGCCACCAAGTTACGGCCATTATTAGACACAACCATGCCTGGTTATAGGTTGAGTGGCGAGAGCCACAGCTCAGTCTGGTCCCTTATCCCCTGCCACAGCTCTGCGGCGGTGTGCTGTTTGTCACATAAGCAGATCAGTTTAAGCAGTTTAAGTTGCCGCTTCCCCACTGCAGTGCTACACTGCTTCCAGCTACTGACTGATGGCTGACTGGTGCTGCAAGATGATAGGTCAGAGGTGGAAGTGGAGGAGGAGGCGGAGGAGGCGAAGGGGGGGTTGTAGCCACTAATGTAGGTGGCGGCAAAAATCCTGATGGAAGTAGAACCCACAATCCTTGGCGTCTGTAGCACCTGTGTCACCCCAGGGTATGACTCGCTCCTGGCCTCCACAACATTCACCCAGTGTGCCGTCAGGGAAATGTTGCATTCCTGGCCACACGCACTTGTCCATGTGTCAGTGGTTAAGTGGACCTACCCAGTAACTGCGTTGGTCAGGGCACAGTTGATGTTACAGGACACATGCTGGTGTAAGGCGGGCATGGCACACCTTGAAAAATAGTGGCGGCTGGGGACTGCATAACGAGGGACGGCCGCCGACATCAGGCTGCGGAAGCCCTCAGTGTCCACAAGCCTAAATGGCAACATTTCCAGGGCCAGCAATTTGGAAAGGTGCGCATTTAGTGCTATGGTCTGTGGGTGGGTGGCTGGGTATTTGTGCTTTTATTCAAAGGCCTAGGGCAGGGTTGGCCAACCCGCGGCTCGCGAGCCGCATGCGGCTCCTCGGACGTTCACTTGCGGCTCTCAGAGGAGCGTGGTCTCCTCTACATATGCAGCTCGCAGGGGAGCGGGGCTCAGCGGGCCAGGGATGTCGCAGGTTTTCAAAATATTAGCAGCACAGGGGAGAAGGAAGAAGAAAGCAGTCCCCTCCCTCCCCCTGTGCTGCTGCCGCTGCCACCAATGACAATGCAGAGGGGAAGAGGAGGGGAGGGGCTGTTTCCACTGCCACCAATGATGTTAACTCACTCATTTATTCAAATACAGGAGGCGGGTTCTGGCTGCAGAATCATATAGCCCTCACCTGAGGGGTTAAGTTCCGGGGAACGCAGCATAGAGGCCAGGTGTCGGCTATGTGATTCTGCCAGCACCCGCCTCCTGTATCTGTATTAAAGTACTGATCTGGGGGTCTTATCTGACATGGGGGTAGTATGAGCTCAGATAAGACCCCCAAATCCTCATCAGACCCACAAAATAAGCCTCCCAGTGCTCACATAAGACACTAAAAATCAGACACCCCATGCTCACATCTCCCCTATGTCAAATCACCCCTGAGCATCTGAGCATGGGGTGTCATCTGAGCATGGGGCGTCATCTGAGCATGGGGCGGTCATCTGATAATAAGGCGGTCATCTGAGCATGGGGCATCATCTGAGCATGGGGTGTCATCTGAGCATGGGGCGTCATCTGATAATAAGGCGGTCATCTGAGCATGGGGTGTCATCTGAGCATTGGGCGTCATCTGAGCATGGGGTGTCATCTGAGCATGGGGCGTCATCTAAGCATGGGGCGTCATCTAAGCATGGGGTGTCATCTGATAATAAGGCGGTCATCTGAGCATGGGGTGTCATCTGAGCATGGGGCGTCATCTGATAATAAGGCGGTCATCTGAGCATGGGGCGTCATCTAAGCATGAGGCGTCATCTAAGCATGGGGCGTCATCTGATAATAAGGCGGTCATCTGAGCATGGGGCGGTCATCTGAGCATAGGGCGGTCATCTGAGCATGGGGCATCATCTGATAATAAGGCGGTCATCAGAGCATGGGCGGTCATCTGAGCATGGGCGGTCATCTGCGCATAGGGCGTCATTTGAATATAAGGTGGTCATCTGAGCATGGGCGGTCATCTGCGCATAGGGCATCATCTGAATATAAGGTGGTCATTTGAGCATAGGGCGGTCATCTGATAACAAGGCAGTCATCTGATAATAAGGCGGTCATCTGAGCATAAGGCGGTCATCTGTGCATAAGGATGTCACCTGTGCATAAGGGTGTCATCTGTGCATAAGGGTGTCATCTGTGCATGGGGTGTCATCTGAGCATGGGCGGTCATCTGTGCATGGGGTGTCATCTGAGAATGGGCGGTCATCTGAGCATAAGGCGGTCATCTGAGCATTAGGCGTCATCTGAGCATAGGGCAGTGCTCTGAGCATGGGCAGTCATCTGAGCACGAGGGTGTCATCTGTGCATGGGGCAGTCATCTGTGCATGGGGCAGTTATCTGTGCATGGGCAGTCATCTGAGAAATCTTGAAACACATTGTGAAAAACAAAGATTGCCAGAATTTTCACTAAAGCTGTCTACACTACAGGTAGGAAAGGTGGTTTAAATGCACTTTTAAATGTTTGATAACTCAATGCAGTAATACTGTCGTGTGCACGCATATTTGTGTAAACGGATAGCTTGTGGCTCTTGGCAGTCATACGATTTTTTTTTCTGGCTCTGTGTCTGTAAGGTTGGCCACCCCTGGCCTAGGGTATAGATATCTGTACGCTGCGCTGGGACACAGAAGTGAATGTGATCGCTGATGGTGCATGCGAAGGTCCAGGTGCAAAGCGGGAGGCATCAGGGCCTGCATCTTGGACAGGGGATTGGCCAGCATATAACACAGGGGAAGAGGAGGCAGTGGTGTGATCCGCAGACACTGGTTGTGGACCCAGACGTTCGGCCCACCTATTACGGTGCTTTGATGCCATGTGGTGGATCATGCTGGTGGTGGTGAGGTTGGTAGTGTTCACGCCCCTGCTCATTTTGGTACGGCACAGGTTGCAAATTACAATTCTTTTATCGTCCGCACTTTCCTCAAAAAAGCGCCAGACTGCGGAACACCTACCCCTTGGCAAGGGAGATTGCCGCAAGGGGGTGCTCCGGGGAACAGTTGCGGGCCTGTTTGGTGGTGTGGCCCGCCTTCTCCCTTTTGCCACCCCACTGCCTCTTTCAGCCTGTTGCGGTGCTGCGGATCCCTCCCCCTCTGTACTGCTGTCATCGCTCGGCTTGCCACGTTCCCAGGTTGGGTCAGTGACTTCATCGTCCAGAACCTCCTCTTCCACTTCCTCACTCTGCTCATCCTCCTGACTTGTTGACCTAACAACAACCTCAGTTATTGACAACTGTGTCTCATCCTCATCATGAACCTCTTGAGACACTAATTGCGGTTGTCTTATTGGCAACTGTGTCTTATCATCATCATCCACCTCGTGAAACACTCATTGCCGCTCCCCACCGTCATCTTCTTCTGACTGTGGATGCTCAAGAGTTCGGTAATCAGGGCACAAGATTTCCTCATGTCCCTCTACAAGCGGGCTTGGCGAGAGACCCAAATTAAGGAATGGCGATGAAAACAGCTCCTCGGAATATCCGAGTGTGGGATCACTTGTTTGCCAAGACTCTCCATGGTGGGTGGAAGGAGGATCAGGGTGAGGATTCTGTTGACCAGACTCTTGGCTACTGAGACTAGACTTTGTGGAAGACAGGGTGGTGCTAAACCGACTGGAAGCATTATCTGCTGCAATCCAACCGACCACCTGGTGGCACTGGTCTGACTTTGAGAGTGGTGTCCTGCGCCGCCCTGCAAACTGGGACATGAAGCTAGGTATCGTGGATGAGTGTGTTTCTTGTGCTCTGGCAGCAGGCACAGTTTCACCGCGTCCAGGGCCACAGCCTCTGCGTGCACCATCAGCAGCACGGCCACTTCCCCGTCCCTTACTGCTCACCTTGCGCATATTAAATGGTATATATGCTTGCAAGTATGTCACACGTTACAGTAGCACAGGTTTTGTAAGTGTATGCGCAAATAAAGTACACACAGATGTCACAGATATTTTTAGGATGCGCACACGTTAAACAGGATGTATAGCGCAAGTAATGTCGCTGTCACCACCGGCTAATAAAAAATTACACTGAATTAATGTCACTGATATTTAGGATGGGCAAACGTTATACAGGAGGTATAGCGCAAGTAATGTAACTGTCCGCAGCGGACACATTCTAAAGGAAAAATACACTGGATGTCACAGATATTTTTAGGCTGCGCACACATTGAAAAATAGTGGCGGCTGGGGACTGCGTAACGAGGGACGGCCGCCAACATCAGAGATGTAGCGCAGATAATGTCGCTGTCACCAGTGGCAAAAAAAATTACACTGAATGTCACTGATATTTCGGATGCGCTAACGTTATACTGGAGATGTAGCGCAGGTAATGTAACTGTCTGCAGTGGACACCGTCTACAGAAAAAGTACACTGGATGTCACAGATATTTTTAGGCTGCGCACACGTCACACAGGAGATGTAGCGCAGATAATGTAACTGTCCGCAGCGGACACCGTCTACGGAAAAAGTACACTGGATGTCACTGATATTTTACGGCTGCGCAGACGTTAGACAGAAGATGTAGCGCAGATAATGTCGCTGTCTGCAGCGGCCAAACAATTCCAAGCTATTTAGCGCAGGTTGCGCTAAAATTTTATATTGCTGCCAGATACAACTATAGTGCTTAAAAGGACTTTTGGGCCTCTAACAAGTTTTAGAAATTTAGCGCAGGTTGCGTTAAAAATATATATTGCTGCTACACACAATAGTCCTTAAAAGGACTTTTGGGAGTATAAAAGCTAAAATATTCATATTTCACTCCCTACACCAGGCATCCTCAAACTGCGGCCCTCCAGCTGTTGCAAAACTACAACTTCCAGCATGCCCGAACAGCCTACAGGTATCAGCCTACAGCAGGGCATTGTGGGAGTTGTAGTTTTTCAACAGCTGGAGGGCCGCAGTTTGAGGATACCTGCCCTACACTAGCTCTCCCTTCTGCTCTCCAGCTCTCCCTGACTAAGACTGAGCCAAACACATCATAGGGTGCTATATAGCACCCGATGATGCGTTCCGGTCAGCCAATCACTGTAATGCCAGTGAATGGCAGGACTTACCTGCACGTTTATTGGCTGCGTAGCGGGGAGGAGACTCGAGAGTCTATACAATATTACAATGCAAGAGTATGGTCTTATTTAGTAAGCATATTTGCACCCTAGGATATCAGGGAGCTGAGGATAGATATGTTTAGAATATTTTCTCATTTAATTTATTATTGGTTAATATTTAGCTAGATAAAATATAAAACATTAGTATTGGTTTAGAAGTATGCAGTTAATGGTGTGACAAGCTTGCTGACTTTTTCTAATAACAACTGACAGACTATAGTTATGGGGTATAATAAAGGGCTGGCATGTGTAATTTAGGCTACATTCACACTAGCGTTAATATTTTCAGTTTTTGAGATCCGTCATAAGGTCTCAATACCAGAGAAAAACGCTTCCGTTTTGTCCCCATTCATTGTCAATGGGGACAAAACGTAACTGAACAGAACGGAATGTTTAAAAATGAAACATTTCATTCCGTTTGGTTGCTTTCTCATACCGGAGAGCAAACTGCAGCAAGCTGCGGTTTTCTTTCCATCAAGGAATGCGGATCAATACGGATCCGTCATGACACACAATGTAAGTCAATGGGGACGGATCCTTTTTCTCTGACACAATAGAAAACGGATCCGTCCCCTTTTGACTTTCAATGTTGTTCATGACGGATTCGTCTTGGGTATGTTAAAGATAATACAACCGAATCCATTCATAATGGATGCAGATGGTTGTATTATCAGTAACGGAAGCGTTTTTGCTGAGCCCTGCCGGATCCAGTAAAAACGCTAGCGTGAAAGTAGCCTAAATGTATAGATACCCTGGTCCCATGAACTTTTAGGTTATGTCTCTGGGGTTCCCATCAGGGAATGAACAGTAATGTATTTCAAACCCAATAAAGACCTTCAATTTTTTTTGTTGCTTTGAGAGGACAACAAAGATCTATATCTTCTCAAACAAGATTGTCCTCATTAAATCTAATTTTCTAAAAGTTTCCAAATTCCCACAAACTAAATGTTCCTGGATTCCTTCCTTTTAACATAGAAGTACTATAGTCTTATAAAACTTAAAGGAGCCACTTCCTCAATGCGTGAGTCACGGGCGTGCCTATGAAGAAATCCGTCTGGCTTAGAGTAGACTGCACGTAGTAATCTCTCTTAAGTATCTTGGAAACATATTTTGTAACCTTCTATAAATTCTCACCAGGTTTAGAAGAAGAACAAATGGAGTGGTATTAAAGGATAAGCTCATTATTTGGCGGTAACTTTGGCCAAGCTCCAACAAAAATGGGGAAGAGGAACATAAGAAAAGAAAAGCTTTGAACTTTGTAGACTTTGGGAAATATTTATGGCTTCTTCATAAAGGAAAAATCCACTGGTCATGTCATAGACCTACACTGCATGCAGAATTATTAGGCAAATGAGTATTTTGACCACATCATCCTCTTTATGCATGTTGTCTTACTCCAAGCTGTATAGGCTCGAAAGCCTACTACCAATTAAGCATATTAGGTGATGTGCATCTCTGTAATGAGAAGGGGTGTGGTCTAATGACATCAACACCCTATATTAGGTGTGCATAATTATTAGGCAACTTCCTTTCCTTTGGTAAAATGGGTCAAAAGAAGGACTTGACAGGCTCAGAAAAGTCAAAAATAGTGAGATATCTTGCAGAGGGATGCAGCACTCTTAAAATTGCAAAGCTTCTGAAGCGTGATCATCGAACAATCAAGCATTTCATTCAAAATAGTCAACAGGGTCGCAAGAAGCGTGTGGAAAAACCAAGGCGCAAAATAACTGCCCATGAACTGAGAAAAGTCAAGCGTGCAGCTGCCAAGATGCCACTTGCCACCAGTTTGGCCATATTTCAGAGCTGCAACATCACTGGAGTGCCCAAAAGCACAAGGTGTGCAATACTCAGAGACATGGCCAAGGTAAGAAAGGCTGAAAGACGACCACCACTGAACAAGACACACAAGCTGAAACGTCAAGACTGGGCCAAGAAATATCTCAAGACTGATTTTTCTAAGGTTTTATGGACTGATGAAATGAGAGTGAGTCTTGATGGGCCAGATGGATGGGCCCGTGGCTGAATTGGTAAAGGGCAGAGAGCTCCAGTCCGACTCAGACGCCAGCAAGGTGGAGGTGGAGTACTGGTTTGGGCTGGTATCATCAAAGATGAGCTTGTGGGGCCTTTTCGGGTTGAGGATGGAGTCAAGCTCAACTCCCAGTCCTACTGCCAGTTTCACCTTCTTCAAGCAGTGGTACAGGAAGAAGTCTGCATCCTTCAAGAAAAACATGATTTTCATGCAGGACAATGCTCCATCACACGCGTCCAAGTACTCCACAGCTTGGCAGGCAAGAAAGGGTATAAAAGAAGAAAATCTAATGACATGGCCTCCTTGTTCACCTGATCTGAACCCCATTGAGAACCTGTGGTCCATCATCAAATGTGAGATTTACAAGGAGGGAAAACAGTACACCTCTCTGAACAGTGTCTGGGAGGCTGTGGTTGCTGCTGCACGCAATGTTGATGGTGAACAGATCAAAACACTGACAGAATCCATGGATGGCAGGCTTTTGAGTGTCCTTGCAAAGAAAGGTGGCTATATTGGTCACTGATTTGTTTTTGTTTTGTTTTTGAATGTCAGAAATGTATATTTGTGAATGTTGACATGTTATATTGGTTTCACTGGTAAAAATAAATAATTGAAATGGGTATATATTTGTTTTTTGTTAAGTTGCCTAATAATTATGCACAGTAATAGTCACCTGCACACACAGATATCCCCCTAAAATAGCTAAAACTAAAAACAAACTAAAAACTACTTCCAAAAATATTCAGCTTTGATATTAATGAGTTTTTTGGGTTCATTGAGAACATGGTTGTTGTTCAATAATAAAAATAATCCTCAAAAATACAACTTGCCTAATAATTCTGCACTCCCTGTATGTCAGAAGATCTCCACAAGTCAAGGGTCAGGATAGTTAGACTAGTGGACTTTATGAAGAGTAGTAGCTGTAGGAGAGAGGGCATGTGACTCCATAGCATAGATGAAAATGTTCCCCTCTTCCCCCATGCGGTCATTCATTGATTTTGTCTACTTCCTATAGATTTTAATGTAGCGTGCATAATTTCCCCTTCTACTACACTCCAAGAAAAAAATTAAGAATTACATAACCTCCACCGATGAACAAAATTTGAGAAGTTCAGCGAGCATTCTGCAAGATATTTCAGAGGAAAGGTGCCTATTAACAAGGGGGGTTTCCCAACCAGGTAGAAAAACAGCTGGTGAATAGAGGTTTCCTTTAACCACCTCAGCCCCCCTAGCTTAAACCCCCTTAATGACCAGGCCACTTTTTACACTTCTGACCTACACTACTTTCACCGTTTATTGCTCGGTCATGCAACTTACCACCCAAATGAATTTTACCTCCTTTTCTTCTCACTAATAGAGCTTTCATTTGGTGGTATTTCATTGCTGCTGACATTTTTACTTTTTTTGTTATTAATCGAAATTTAACGAAATTTTTTTTAAAAAATGACATTTTTCACTTTCAGTTGTAAATTTTTTTTTAAAAAAACTACATCCATATATAAATTTTTCTCTAAATTTATTGTTCTACATGTCTTTGATAAAAAAAAATGTTTGGGTAAAAAAAAAAATGGTTTGGGTAAAAGTTATAGCGTTTACAAACTATGGTACAAAAATAAAAGCAACGGAGCGGGGGCGCAGCCTTAGCGCAGGGCGAGCTGACTTAGGGGGAAGACCGTAGGCTAGGAGAGGGTTAAAATTGCCGGGTGTATGTTTAGGGGTTGGGTTGAGTTAGGTGGGGAGGAGTTGGTTTTAAGGCGGGAAGATATAAGACTGGGAGGTGGAGCTTTGGGTCAGTTGCAGCCTTTCAGCGTGTAATTTAGTCGACATGGCCTCCCTGGACGAGTTGCTGGCGGCGGTGAGGGACGCGGTGCAGGTACATGGAGTGGATTTCATGCAGCAATCCATTCAGTCTGCCCTCCTCCCTCCCGCCCCTCCGGTTGCTGTAGCTCGCGCTGTCAGGGCCAGGAGATCTGTCCCCCCTGAGCGCTTGAGCCCAGAAGCTACCCCCCGGGTCCGCCGACGCATTAGAAGCCCCGCCAGGGACCCTCCGCTGAGGTCTGAGGTGTCTGTGGCCAACCGGACCCCCAGACGCCGCGGGAGGAATTCAGTATTGCGTGGCGGGCCGGCGGGAGAGGGTCAGGCTTCTCCTAGACCCGTCTCCCTTTCAGCACGGGGGAGGGATCGTTCCCAGACGGCGATGTCCCCGCGAGATGCTCCGCGTCGGGGTCGAGCCAGGAGGACATCACCTGTGGAGAGAAGAAGTGTCGCGGCTGGGCTGTCTCCCGGCTTGGGCCTACCTGTGAGTGAAGAGCTGGCGTCTCCGACGCTGCGGCGGAGGGTTTCTGGCCGGCAGCTTCAGTGTGAGGAAGATTTGTGCGCAGCGGCTGGATGTGATGCAGGTACGTCGCGACCCCGTGCGGTGGGTCGGCGGCATGGCAGCCAGATGAACGTCAGGGAGGAAACTGGGGCCCTATACACGGAACGGCGGCATGGTGTGGCGGCTGGCTGCCAGATTGCAGCTGAGTTGTTAACTAGTGGAGCAGGAGGGATTTTGGAACCGCGGCCAGAGGATGAGGCCTGCCCGGCTGGGGTGCGGACGGTTACCCTCCCCTCACGTCGGCGTCCTGAGGGGGAGGCTGCGCTTATGGAGGAAGGAGATCTGGAGTCGGGAGAGGATGTCGCGGCAGGCGGAAGGGATGACGCAACTCTGGAACTGGCCGTGCCATGTGGAGCGAGCTCGCCGGCGCGGACATCTATGAGGGAAGAGGCGGCTGCCGGAGGATCTGTCCGGGGACGGCACGGTGAGATGACGACGGGGCAGATGTTAGCTGGGAGTGATGTTCAGTATAGTGGGGGGGGTTCAGATAATTTGGCGTGGGAGGTTCTGTCAGGGATGTTGTCTTTGTTGTCACGGTTGGGGTCAGGAGCGCCTTCATCTCCGGCGTCGGTCTGGGCGCCTGTGCAGGCGGGCGGGACCCTAGAGCAAGGGACGGTGCAAGGTACGGTGGGTGTTGGGGATAGCGTGGGCACCGGTGGTGTGCAGGCCTCTGCGGCGGGGGGTAGAAGTGAAGTGGGGGATGGCGTTCGGTTGTCGTATGCAGCAAAAGGTGAAATTTATGTGTGCTTTGAAGGGCCACTGGGGTCTCATTTAAAGCAAGAAATCAGGGAAAAGATATGGAGGGATGAATATGTAGAAATATTTTCCTTGCTTCCTTTAGAAAAATTTAATTTGGATCGTGGAAGGCCAGATGACAGTAAAAAGGAGGATGAGGAAAGGAGGCGGTACAGGTTGATCCCACGTACTTTTCAGAATTGGCTGCAGGCATTTGTGATTTTGGCCAGCGTGGTTGGGGAAAAATCGCCTGAACATTGCTCTGCACTGTTCTGTTATATGGATGCGATAGGGGAGGCTCATCGGACGTATGGGGGTGTGGCGTGGCTCAGGTATGATGAGCAGTTCCGGCAACGGAAGGCGGTCAGGCCTAATATACGGTGGGACCATAAGGACATCGGTCTCTGGATGCGATTGATGGCGGCACCTAGGAGTGGCCCTCAGCCTTTTCGGGGATCGGCCGGGGGTTCCTCGGCTTCTGAATCACAGGGAGGAGGTAGAAAAGGCTGTTGTTGGCAATACAATGAGGGACATTGTAGGTTCTTGTCAGATTGCCGGTACAAGCACGAGTGTTCCGGTTGCGGCGGTTCCCATAGTTTGTCGCGCTGCTTCAAGCGAGGGAAGGGTAAGGGACCCGAGGTTGTGCAGAAGAGGGGTGACTCCGGTGAGGGTGGGAGAGATGGAGCCCTATTTAAAGAATTATCCAAATAAGGAGGTTGGGCGGTTTTTGCTGGCGGGGTTTACTAAGGGTTTTGTGATCCTGTGTAGTTCAGTTGTGCCGTGTTTGTCGGTGCGGAATTTGCCATCAGCGTTGCGTCATCCGGATGTGGTGAGGGATAAGATTGAGAAGGAGGTCGCTGCGGGCAGGGTTGTAGGCCCCTTTAGCGAGCGCCCCTTGCCCGACTTGTGGGTGTCCCCGTTGGGGTTGGTGCCCAAGAAGGAACCCAATAAGTTTAGACTTATTCATCATTTGTCTTATCCGCAAGGGGGGTCTGTGAATGATGGAATAGCGGATGAGTTGTGCTCTGTGTCTTATACGTCCTTTGATGCGGCGGTGCGATGGGTTAGGCGTTTTGGGCAGGGCGCCCTGCTTGCTAAGACGGACATTGAGGCTGCTTTTCGGTTGTTGCCCATTCACCCGGATAGTTTGCATTTGCTGGGATTTCAATGGGAGGGTTGTTATTATGTGGATTGTTGTTTGCCTATGGGCTGCGCGATTTCTTGTTCACTGTTTGAATCGTTTAGTTCTTTTCTGGAGTGGGTGGTAAAACAGGAGTCTGGATGGAACTCGGTGCTGCATTATTTGGACGATTTCTTGTTCTTAGGTCCGGCCGGATCCAAGGTGTGTCCGGTGTTGTTGCGCACGATGGAGCGAGTTGCAGCGAGGTTTGGTATTCCTTTAGCCGGGGAAAAAACGGAAGGGCCTTCCACGGTCATTACGTTTTTGGGGATAGAAATCGACAGCATGGCCATGGAATGTCGGTTACCGGACAATATGGTGTCTGATTTGTTAGAGGAGGTTGTTTTTCTGCGGAAAGCTAAGAAGGTTCAGCTTAAGCGGGTTCAGTCTGTATTGGGGAAATTGAATTTCGCTTGTCGTATTTTGCCAATGGGTAGGGTTTTTTGTCGGCGTTTAGCGTTAGCTACGGCGGGGGTGGTCACCCCTTTTCATTATTTGCGATTGAATGTTGCGGTAAAGGAGGATTTGGCGGTGTGGGAGAATTTTCTGGGGGAATATAATGGGCGGTCAATGTGGATGGAGGAAGGGATTACTAGTGTGGATTTGGAGTTGTTTTCTGATGCCGCGGGTTCGTGTGGATATGTTTTTTTTTGCCAGGGGCAATGGAGCGCGGGTGCGTGGCCTGTGGAGTGGGAACAGGCTGGTTTCCTTAGCAACTTGGTTCTGTTGAAGCTTTTTCCCATAGTTTTGGCTACTGAGTTGTGGGGGGATTGGCTCAGGAATCGGCGAGTTCGGTTTTATTGTGACAACATGGGGGTAGTGCAGGCGATTAATAGCCAGACGGCTAATTCTCCGCCGGTGTTAAATTTACTCAGGCATTTGGTGTTGCGGGGGCTGCGTTTGAATGCATGTTTTGTCGCGGTACATGTTCCAGGTGTAGATAACTCACTCGCAGATTCCCTTTCTCGTTTTCAGTGGGATCGTTTCCGCAGTCTGGCGCCAGGCGCCGAAGTTCAGGGCTTGTCCTGTCCCCAGTGGCTCTGGAGCGTGGCCTTGGGGTGTCAGCGGGCTTGATTGGTCAGTCACTCAGTAGAGGTACGTGGTCGGCATATTCGTCAGTATGGTTGTTGTGGGAGGAGCTGATAGAGCGGGTTGGGGGTATAGTTCGGTTGAGGAGCTTAAAGCGAACCTTTCACCTCATTTTCACTTGTTAAACTAGCCACAGTACCTTATAGATTATCCTGAGTGTGTTGTTATCCATGTTAGTGCCGCTTTCCTGCGCTTTTTATTCATAAAAAAACCGTCTTATAAAGTTCTGATTTCTGCTCCAACAGTCAGGCAACAAGTCAAGGGGGTAGCCCTTCCCCCTCCTCTGGCCGTACCTCCCCTGCCCTAACGCCGCCTCTATGCTTTGTGATTGACAGCCGGCTCAGTCGCCGGGACGGCGCTTCTGAATCCTGCGCATGCGCCGTCCTCCTCATTCGCCGCGCGATCCCGTCTTTCTGGGGCTCACGATGATCACTGGCTTGCAATCTGCGGCAAGTCTACAGTGATCACATGGGGCACTTGGAGCCTGAAGATAGTGGAGCGCGCGCACGGGAGGGAGAGCAGACAGGCAGGCATCGCGTACGGCGCATGCGCGATCCTGTTACATGGTCGCGCTTCTGTCTGCCAGAAAGACGGGATCGCGCGGCGAATGAGGAGGACGGCGCATGCGCAGGATTCAGAAGCGCCGTCCCGGCGACTGAGCCGGCTGTCAATCACAAAGCATAGAGGCGGCGTTAGGGCAGGGGCGGTACGGCCAGAGGTGAGGGAAGGGCTACCCCCTTGACTTGTTGCCTGACTGTTGGAGCAGAAATCAATACTTTATAAGACGGTTTTTTTATGAATAAAAAGCGCAGGAAAGCGGCACTAACATGGATAACAACACATTCAATATAATCTATAAGGTACTGTGGCTAGTTTAACAAGTGAAAATGAGGTGAAAGGTTCGCTTTAAGACTTTATTGGTTTTTTGGGTAGGTTCATGTTATGCTGAAGGTTTGTCTTTTTCTGTGGCGTCTAAGAGGGTGGCGGCTGTTGCCTTCTGGTTGCGTGTGCGGGGAATTACGGATGTGTCTCGGTGTTTTGTGGTTCGGCAGGCGCTGAAAGGTTATAGGCGGGGTACGATTCGTAAGGACGGTAGACGGCCGGTTTCTTTTGACGTGTTACAAGTCTTGTGGGAGAAAGCAGGTGTGGTTTGTGTGTCTGAATTTGAAGCGCTTTTGTTTAGGGCGGCGTTTTCGTTGGCATTTTTCGGAGCCTTTCGGATTTCGGAATTGGTTTCTGCTAGTCGTTCGGGTGATGGTGGTTTGTTGAGGGAGGATGTTTGGTTGGGAGATGGCGGTTAACGGTGTGTGATACGCAGGTCAAAAACGGATCAGTTCGGTAAGGGTGCAGTTTTGTGGCTCAGGCCTTTGGTCGGCTCGGCGCTATGTCCGGTGCGTTGTGTGGATGAGTATTTGGAGGTGCGGCCTGATGGTAGGGGTTCTTTGTTGGTTCACCGGGACGGTTCGCGGTTGTCGCGTTTTCAATTTATTGCGGTATTTAAAAAATGTCTGGGCGCAGCGGGGCTCCCCGTTAATGAATATGCGTCTCATTCTTTTAGGATAGGGGCTGCGACGGAGGCGGCCAAGTGGGGGCTCGGGGAAGAAGTTATTAAACGTATTGGGCGTTGGGAGTCAGATTGTTTTCACTCTTATATTCGGCCTCATTTGTTGTGATTGTTGGTGGGTGGCGTTGGTTAACGGGATTCAGTGTGTTGGATCTGTTGTCACAACTATGTTATTTTGTTTTAGGGGCAGCGCCGTGTCTCGCATGGATCTTCAGGCATTCCTACGTCTACTGGGGGGCCTTTCCCGCCGATGTTAGAAGGAATGGACGCCAGTTGGGTTTCCCGGCGGAGGAATTGCTAGTTCGTTGGATCGGTTTGAGGGGGCTACTTTGGGGGCGGGTTCTGCCTGAAATTCACATGAATGCCACTTTAGATCGGCCACCTGATATATTGGTGCTTCACGTTGGAGGCAACGATTTGGGAGTGCGGCGTTCCCGGGATGTTATTAGGGATATCAAATTGGATGTGCTACGCCTATTGTCGGAGTTTCCGGATCTGTTGCTGGTGTGGTCAGAGGTGGTGGCGCGGCGTTGCTGGCGGTTTGCTAGGTCGGTGGAGCGGATTAATAAAGCCCGGGCAAAATTGAATAAAGAGGTGGGGCGGTTTGTGCGCAGGCAAGGTGGGATTGTTGTTCGTCATCGGGAATTGGAGGCGGCGTCGCCTCAATTCTTAAGAGATGATGGTGTACATCTGAATGATGTGGGCATAGATATGTGGGCTTTGGGTATCCAGGAGGGTTTGGAGACGGCCATTAGGGTTTGGCGGGACGCCCACAGGTGAGGTGTCACCGGTGGTTGTCGGTAGCTGATGGAAATAGGATCCTGGGGAGCAATTCAATGGTTAAGAGGTGCAGGACATGTTGGAGCCTGCATCTCAGATGGTTTGTTAATGCCGAGAATGGGTCCCCTGTTTGGGCTACAAGGCCTACAGGGGGGGATACTAGTATACTTCAAGGAGTTGGTGCCCTTTGGTCGGTGAGTGCGGCCAAGGGTAAGTCTTGAAGTGAGGCGGTGAAGGAGGATACGGCTCGTTTGGGTTGCCCTCCAGGATCCTTGTTATGTGTGTAAAATGCCGGATGTTATTATGGTTATTGTTATTATTGTTATTATTATTATTATTAATGTTATATGGTGTACGATGTGGTTTTGTTATGCGTGGAATAATAAAGTTGGCCACCATGGTCATTATACCAAGCAAGTAAGTGTTGGTGTGGTTTATTTAAAAGGGGGAACAGGGTAGGTTTTGTAGCCGGAGGAGATTCTTTCATCCTATTAAGTCATTAGAATTTCCGCTTTTTGAAGCAGCTCTGACTTTCTGAGCACCTGTCATGTTTCCTGAGGTTCTACAATGCCCAGACAGTAGAAAACCCCCACAAATGACTCCATTTCGGAAAGTAGACACCCTAAGGTATTCGCTGATGGGCATAGTGAGTTCATAGAACTTTTTATTTTTTGTCACAAGTTAGCGGAAAATGATGATTTTTTATTTTTTTTTCCTTACAAAGTTTCATATTCCACTAACTTGTGACAAAAAATAAAAACTTCCATGAACTCACTATGCCCATCACGAAATACCTTGTGGCCCCTTTGCCCACCTAGGCTGCAAAAAAGTGTCACACATCTGGTATCGCCGTACTCGGGAGAAGTTGGGCAATGTGTTTTGGGGTGTCTTTTTACATATACCCATGCTGGGTGAGAGAAATATCTCGGCAAAAGACAACTTTTCCAATTTTTTTATACAAAGCTGGCATTTGACCAAGATATTTATCTATATTTATCTTTGCCTAGGTGGGCAAAGGAGCCCACATTCCAAAGAGCACCTTTAGGATTTCACAGGTAATTTTTTACACATTTTGATTTCAAACTACTTACCACACATTAGAGCCCCTAGAATGCCAGGGCAGTATAACTACCCCACAAGTGACCCCATTTTGGAAAGAAGACACCCCAAGGTATTTCGTGATGGGAATAGTGAGTTCATGGAAGTTTTTATTTTTTGTCCCAAGTTAGTGGAATATGAGACTTTGTAAGAAAAAAAAAAAAAATCATCATTTTCCGCTAACTTGTGACAAAAAATAAAAAATTCTAGGAACTCGCCATGCCCCTTACAGAATACCTTGGGGTGTCTTCTTTCCAAAATGGGGTCACTTGTGGGGTATTTATACTGCCCTGGCATTTTAGGGGCCCTAAAGCGTGAGAAGAAGTCTGGGATCCAAATGTCTAAAAATGCCCTCCTAAAAGGAATGTGGGCCCCTTTGTGCATCTAGGCTGCAAAAAAGTGTCATACATCTGGTATCGCCGTACTCAGGAGAAGTTGGGGAATGTGTTTTGGGGTGTCATTTTACATATACCCATGCTGGGTGAGAGAAATATCTCGGTCAAATGCCAACTTTGTATAAAAAAAATGGAAAAGTTGTCTTTTGCCGAGATATTTATCTCACCCAGCATGGGTATATGTAAAATGACACCGCAAAACACATTCCCCAACTTCTCCTGAGTACGACGATACCAGATGTGTGACACTTTTTTGCAGCCTAGATGCGCAAAGGGGCCCACATTCCCTTTAGGAGGGCATTTTTAGACATTTGGATCCCAGACTTCTCACGCTTTAGGGCCCCTAAAATGCCAGGGCAGTATAAATACCCCACATGTGACCCCATTTTGGAAAGAAGACACCCCAAGGTATTCAATGAGGGGCATGGCGAGTTCATCGAAATTTTATTTTTTTGCCACAAGTTAGCGGAAATTGATTATTTTTTTTTTTTTCTCACAAAGTCTCCCTTTCCGCTAACTTGGGACAAAAATTTCAATCTTTCATGGACTCAATATGCCCCTCAGCGAATACCTTGGGGTGTCTTCTTTCCAAAATGGGGTCATTTGTGGGGTGTTTGTACTGCCCTGGCATTTGAGGGTCTCCGCAATCATTACACGTATGGCCAGCATTAGGAGTTTCTGCTATTCTCCTTATATTGAGCATACGGGTAATGAGATTTTATTTTTTTTCGTTCAGCCTCTGAGCTGAAAGAAAAAATGAACGGCACAGATTTCTTCATTCGCATCGATCAATGTGGATGAAAAAATCTCTGCCAAAAAAAAAAGGAGGGGAAAGGCGTCTGCCAGGACATAGGAGCTCCGCCCAACATCCATACCCACTTAGCTCGTATGCCCTGGCAAACCCGATTTCTCCATTCACATCAATCGATGTGGATGAATAAATCATTGCCAGGATTTTTTTAGATTTTTTTATATACAAAGTGTTTGCCAAAGTATATGAACACCGCCGCCTCCTCAGCTCATATGCCTCGGCAAACATATACTGTATTTTACTGCAGAGGAGAAATCTCATCTTGCATCGCCGCATACACTGACTTTTGTGTAATCTGACAGCAGCGCAATGCTTCTGTCAGAATGCACATCAGTGCTGCAGCTAGTCGATCGGTTGGTCCACCTGGAAGGTAAAAAAAACAAAACAAAAAAGAAAAAGAAAAAACCAGGCCGCAACGCAATAAATTTATTAACTTTATAATAACTTTTGAACAGAACATATAAACTTTTGAACTGAACGTTAACTTTTTTGCTTACCGGTGTTTTTTTTTTTTTTTTTACCTTTATAGGACAAAACTCTCCTTCCCCATGGGACAATGTGCAAAGCGCAAATCGCCCAAAGATGTGGCGAAGTACATTATGCACTTTATCCCAGGTGAAAGGAGAGGTTTGCAGCAGCTGTGAGTGTAAGGGCCCTAATAGCCCTGTGTGCCTGTCCTGTGTCACGCAATCCCTATGCTAAGTGTACCTGTGTGTGGTACTTCCGGAAACACTCCCCTAAGCATAGGGCAGGGTGGTCAGGGCAGTCAGGACAGAAATAGCGGGTGTCACACCTTATTCCACTCCTGCTACAGACACGACATCTTTTTCGGGGTGACGGTTGGGTTGAGGTACCAGCAACGACATTGGGGAAATGTCGCTCGTGTAGATGGCTCACTACACTGGTGGTTGGGGCCACGGAACCTCCTGGATACAGGATGTTTGCGATGATCTCTTCCTGAAATTTGAGGAAGGATCCTGTTCTCCCAGCCTTACTGTAGAGAACAAAACTATTGTACATCGCCAATTGAATCAAATATACAGACACCTTCTTATACCAGCGTCTGGTGCATCGGGAAACTAAATAGGGAGCCAACATCTGGTCATTGAAGTCCACCCCTCCCATGAGCGCATTATAGTCGTGGACTGAGAGGGGCTTTTCAATGACACTGGTTGCCCGTTCATTTTGTATTGTCATGTCTGCGTGAATGGAGGAGAGCATGTAAACGTCACGCTTGTCTCTCCATTTCACCGCGAGCAGTTCTTCGTTACACAAGGCAGCCCTCTCCCCCCTTGCAAGATGGGTGGTAATGAGCCATTGGGGGAAGCCCCGGCGACTAGGTCGCACGGTGCCACAGCAGCCAATCTGTTCTAGGAACAAATGCCTGAAGAGGGGCACACTTGTGTAAAAATTGTCCACATAAAGATGGTACCCCTTGCCAAATAAGGGTGACACCAAGTCCCAGACTGTCTTCCCACTGCTCCCCAGGTAGTCAGGGCAACCGACCGGCTCCAGGGTCTGATCTTTTCCCTCATAGATCCGAAATTTGGGGTATAGCCTGTGGCCCTTTCACAGAGCTTATACAATTTGACCCCATACCGGGCGCGCTTGCTTGGGATGTATTGTTTGAAGCCAAGGAGCCCGGTAAAATGTATAAGGGACTCGTCTACGCAGATGTTTTGCTCAGGGGTATACAAATCTGCAAATTTGTTGTTGAAGTGGTCTATGAGGGGCCGAATTTTGTGGAGCCGGTCAAAAGCTGGGTGGCATCTGGGACGGGAGGTGGTGTTGTCGCTAAAGTGCAGGAAATGTAGGATGGCCTCAAATCGTGCCCTGGACATAGCAGCAGAGAACATGGGCATGTGATGAATTGGGTTCGTGGACCAATATGACCGCAATTCATGCTTTTTGGTTAGACCCATTGTCATGGTATCATCCGTGTCACCGTCTAGTATTCCCTTCTCCCCTTGAAATAGCACAGCCAAGTAATCCACAGAGCAATAGATCGCTATTATCGCTAGTATCGCTGGTATCGCCGGTATTGCCAAATAAGTCTATACATTAGCCCAAGCTGAATGTTAGAAATACTTTACTGGAAGACCTCACATTGAAAAATACAATTGCTTTTATCCCCTGCTCCCATGCAAGGGAGACACCCACAACAAACATACATTAACCCATAACACAAAGGTTACAACCCACATAGACACCATGGTTAACATAATCAACACAGGCAGGAGAATACACATTGCCCTCTGTCCTGAGAGACAATCGAATTACAACTCGGTTGTCTCCAGGACAGAGGACAATCGCCAATACACACAGAGAGACAATGGAACAGACATCACTTACTCAAACATACAATGTCCCACCCTTTACAATACACATAGACATTTAACACATCCCAAAATGACACGAATTAGACCAGGAATTCAAAAGTTAGTACAAGTCTCTTTGGCCTGACTGTACTCATGGCTTTTCTGCACAAAACCGGTGCATACAACATGGGACCATAATCGCATGGTAAGAGGCTGGCAAGTAGTCCTCTCCAAGCACTCGTGGCAACCTCAAAAGAGGGGAGTTTGTCACATATCTTCCCTTTGGGGTTAAGACTAAACAGGTATCTGACCTCCTGTCGGTCAGTACCTAGATTAGTCGGGAAGCCCACCCACAAAGAAACATTAGCAGAGTTGCCCACCCACGGTAAATAGTTAACAGGGTAGCTCACCTACCAGGGACAGTACTGGTCTGTAGGTCCCAGGTTGTGGTGAAACAGTTCCGCATCCTCAGTCTCCCTGGTGCAGCTAGGCAAACCGCTGGGGCTACTTGGGGAAAAGCGGCCAGCAGTGTTCTGCACTGATGCCAGCACTTCTGCTGGGGCAAAGGGGGTGCAAGCCAGTCCTGTAACAAGGGGGTCGGTGGAGCAGAGGATAGCGGCGCTCTGCTCTGATGCCAGCTCTTCTGCTGGGGCGAGGGGGGTGCAATCAAGTCCTGTAACAAGGGGGTCGGTGGAGCAGAGGCTAGCGGCGCTCTGCCGGGATGCCAGCTCTTCCGCTGGGAAGGGATCAGTGGGTATCGCAGGCTCATCCCCTGCCAACAGAACTCGGTTGGGAAGTAGCTGGGAAGGGGAGGGCTCGCTTACCTCCTCCTCCTGGTATCCCTGCGGAGATGGCTGGGGATCTGGACCGACCGTCCAGCATCCCTGTAGGACTGGCACAGAGCCCGCGGTCTCATCTGCGCCCATGTAGAGGGGTTTGTGTTCCCCTTTTCCCGGTATCTCCGGCTTCTGTTGGAAGGTGAGGCCGGTTGCCTCTCCTCCCCAGGACTCTGGTTGCTGTACGGCAGAGGGACCCAGCATCTCCTCCCCCTGGAACTCAGGTTGCCGCTGGGGAGAGAGACCAGTTGTCTCCTCTCCCTGTGATATGCACTGCCGCTGGAGATCTGGGCAGGCGGCCCAGCATCCCTGTAGGGCTGGTAGAGAGACCTCGGTCCCATCTCCACATGCCATCTGTGGGTCCTCCCAGGACAAGTCTATGAGGTAGATCACCTCTGAGGTTGGTTGGGCAAAAGAGGGTATAATTTCCAGGCAATCCTCTGGGCTGAGGGATGGTGGTTGAGCTAGGTTGAACAGTTGACGGTAGCTCTGCTCCAGCTCCCCACTCCATGGTGACTAGATGAATCAGGTATGGCCCCAGGTCGTCCGCTCGGGGAAGGACCAGCTCGGTTTCCCTGATGTCGTGGATGTCCCAGAACCGACATTCTGTGGGGCATCCAAAGTCATCGCCCTCATCAAAGGCTTCCCACAGTAAGCCCGGACCATTATAATCCTCTCCCTCCGGCAGATAGTGGTTAGTCATCCATGGGTTGCGCTGGGTGGCATACCACTTTAGTGCCCGGTACACTTTGTCCAGCCACAACTCCCTCCAACTCAGGGTCCACAGTTCTGTCACCCACTCAGCCAAGGGTTGCTTTCCTAGGAAGGGTGACCGCAGGGCCACGAGTACCTGGAGCCTCTGTTCCTCACTGGGAAGACTCTCTCTCCGCTGCTGCTGTACCTCCTCCAAAGCGTCATACCACAGCCCCTTTCGAGTGGCATCTCTGTAGTCCAGTATGCCCTCCTCTGATAAAGGCCCATCCTGTTGGGCCAAGTACTGCTGCAACCTCCAGTTAAACTCCTCTTCCATGTTGCTGTGGATAGGAACGCTGCCCGGTAGCTAGCTCTGTCCCTTGAGCTCCTTCAAAGCCAGGGTCGCTGCATGAGTGCCAGCGTTGCCCTCCATGCACCATACACTAGTGCCTTCCTTGAATCCTCTGTGCAGGGAAAAAGAAGGGAAAATCCCGCTGCTTGCCACCAGTTGTGACGGTATCATCCATTTCACCGTCTAGTATTCCCTTCTCCCCTTGAAATAGCACCGCCAAGTAATCCACAGAGCAATAGATCGCTATTATCACTAGTATCGCTGGTATCGCCGGTATCGCCAAATAAGTCTATACATTAGCCCAAGCTGAATGCTAGAAATACTTTACTGGAAGACCTCACATTGAAAAATACAATTGCTTTTATCCCCTGCTCCCATGCAAGGGAGACACCCACAACAAACATACATTAACCCATAACACAAAGGTTACAACCCACATAGACACCATGGTTAACATAATCAACACAGGCAGGAGAATACACATTGCCCTCTGTCCTGAGAGACAATCGAATTACAACTCGGTTGTCTCCAGGACAGAGGACAATCGCCAATACACACAGAGAGACAATGGAACAGACATCACTTACTCAAACATACAATGTCCCACCCTTTACAATACACATAGACATTTAACACATCCCAAAATGACACGAATTAGACCAGGAATTCGAAAGTTAGTACAAGTCTCTTTGGCCTGACTGTACTCATGGCTTTTCTGCACAAAACCGGTGCATACAAAATGGGACCATAATCGCATGGTAAGAGGCTGGCAAGTAGTCCTCTCCAACCACTCGTGGCAACCTCAAAAGAGGGGAGTTTGTCACACCCATGTTGAGGAGAAAGCGCAGAAATTTTTTTAATTACGAAACTTGGACTGGTTTCCACCGGAAAGGCTGGGCATAATAGTTTCCCTGGTTGGCGGCTATAAATTGAGTGGCATACCGATTTGTTTCTGCCACGACTAAGTCCAAGAGCTCCGCAGTCAAGAACAGCTCAAAAAATCCCAGTGCCAAACCGATCTGAGCTGTCTCAACCCGAACTCCAGACTGGGCGGTGAAAGGGGGAACTACAGGTGCGGCTGAAGTTGGGGACTGCCAATCAGGGTTTGCCAGCACCTCAGGGACTCTAGGGGCTCTACGGGCCAGTCTGTGCGGTGGCTGCGACGGGGTAACTATTGCACGTGCCACCGTACCAGCTTCAACTGCCCTTCTGGTGCTCGCCACTTCACCATGTTGTACGGCAGTGCTGGTACCAGGATGGGCTGCGCTGCTGCTGTATGCCTCACCACGTAATCCGACAGCGCCAGCCCCACTCTGCTGCTCTTGAAGCGGATCCTGCGCAACCTGTGTTCTAGCGACACGGGGCCGGGTACGCCTGGTGCTATCAGGGACCTCAACCTCCTCGTCCGAACTTTGGGTCAGACTGCCACTGCTTTCCACAGGTTCATATTCTGACCCGCTAGATTCGTCAGATGAGGGTTCCCATTCCTCATCCGACTGGGTCAGAAGCCTGTAGGCCTCTTCAGAAGAATACCCCCTGTTTGACATTTGGACTACTAAATTTAGGGGTATTCCCTGAGACTACCCAAGAAAAAAAGCAAGCCTGTCTTACAAATGGGAGGCTAGAGAAGTACCGGAGGCCGCTGCGATTGATAAAAAATATCAAAACTGATTTTTTTATCGGGCTTCTGACCCATTCCTCATCCGACTGGGTCAGAAGCCTGTAGGCCTCTTCAGAAGAATACCCCCTGTTTGACATTTGGACTACTAAATTTAGGGGTATTCCCTGAGACTACCCAAGAAAAAAAGCAAGCCTGTCTTACAAAGGGGAGGCTAGCGAAGTACCGGAGGCCGCTGCGATTGATAAAAAATATCAAAACTGATTTTTTTTATTGCCGCAGCGCTTGTAAAGTGATTGTGCAGTGATCAAAAAATAATAATTTTTTTGTCACTGCGGCGGGGCGGGCGTGGGTGAACGCACGTGTGGGCGACCGATCAGGCCTGATCGGGCAAACACTGCGTTTTGGGTGGAGGGTGAACTAAGGTGACACTAATACTATTATAGATCTGACTGTGATCAGTTTTGATCACTTACAGATACTATAAAAGTACAAATGCTGATTAGCGATACGCTAATCAGCGAATAAGTGACTGCGGTGCGGTGGGCTGGGCGCTAACTGACGCTAACTTCCTAACCAAGGGGCCTAAACTAATCCTAAAACCTAACAGTCAATACTAGTGGAAAAAAAAGGGACAGTTTACACTGATCACTTTTTTCCCTTTCACTAGTGATTGACAGGGGCGATCAAGGGGTGATCAAGGGGTTAATTGGGGTGATGGGGGGTGATCTGGGGCTAAGTGTGGTGTTGGTGGGTACTCACAGTGAAGTCTGCTCCTGTGCTGGATCCAACCGACCAAAAGGACCAGCAGAGGAGCAGACAAGCCATTTAACACCTTATATTTATAAATATAAGGTGTTAGATGGCTTGTGATTTGATTTTTTTTAAATCAGCAACCTACCAGCCACGATCATTGGCTGGCAGGTTGCTGACGAAATACTCCTTGAACTTTTGCCGGCCCGCGATGTGCATGCGCGGGCCGGCTTTGAGCGAAATCTCGCGTCTCGCGAGATGACGCGTATATGCGTTACTCTGCCTGCAGCTGCCGCCTCCGGAACGCGATCCTGCGTTAGGCGGTCCGGAGGCGGTTAAAAGGTAGTCACTGGCATTCAGCCCACTGATGACAAATTGTAACATTAGAGAAGTTTTCTTTAGGATTTGCTGAGAAAACAGGGTAAGTCTGAGACACTAAGAATTAATTTTTGATATTAGCCAATCCAAATAATGATTATGAGATTTGAAGTGACAATTATAGAATTGAGTCATGTGGACTGAGATGGATGTTGGCCATCAAGAAAAAGCAGCTACAGTTGTCCCTCAAGTTACAATATTAATTGGTTCCAGGATGACCATGGTATGTTAAAACCATTGTAACTTGAGTAATCGGTTCCTAAGCCCCAAAGTGTCATCTAAGATAAAAGAAAATGCAGATTGAAGAAAAATAAGCAGATAACTAAGACAGATAAAACAGGTCCTTACATAAAACATCCAGGAATAGCTCCTAAATAGCAAGTTATACAACTATTTTACCAGACAAGTGGCCTTGAGTGGTTGGATCCAAGTCTGAGGCATTGTATGTTGAGTCTAGTTTCAACTTACGATGGGTCAGAAAAGACCATTGTATGTTGAAAATATTGTATCCTGAGACCATTGTATCTTGAGCAGGGATGAGCGAACCCGAACTAAAAGTCCGGGTTCGGGTTCGGTGTTCGGCGCTTTCTTGGCGCTTTTTGAAAGACTGCAAAGCAGCCAATCAACAAGCGTCATACTACTTGCCCCAAGAGGCCATCACAGCCATGCCTACTATTGGCATGGCTGTGATTGGCCAGTGCAGCATGTGACCCAGCCTCTATTTAAGCTGGAGTCACGTAGCGCCGCACGTCACTCTGCTCTGATCAGTGTAGGGAGAGGTTGCAGCTGCTTCTGTTAGGGAGAGATAAGACAGTGATTAACTCTGCAAAAACACTTAATTCAGTGATCGATCTACAGCTGTGGATCATTGAACTGCTGCTATTTAATTGCTCACTGTTTTTAGGCTGCCCAGAGCGTTTTTATGTCACTTTTTTCTTGGGTGATCGGCGGCCATTTTGTGTCTTGTGGTGCGCCAGCACAAGCTGCCACCAAGTCCATTTAACCATCAATAGTGTGGTTATTTTTTTGCTATATCCTACATCAGGGGCTTGGCTGTGCTTGCTATTTTATTGAGGGGTAAAATACAATTGGCCAAAATAGCAATACCCTAAATCTGGTGTTTCAGCTGTGGCTAGCCAATTGTAATACTGTCTGCTGTCTGCCGAAGCACAGTTTTTGTTCTGGGTTGAATACAATTCCCAACTTAGCAATCCCCTAAATATTTGTTTTCTGCTGTATCAGGCCAAGGTTAAATCTATCCATAAAAGGGTATATTAGATTTAAGGTGCGGATAGTGTCATCCTCAATAACTTCACACGCTACCGTGCATTTCCAAGTTTAAATAATTCTGTCCGTAAACGCATACCTGTCACCCAGCGCCTAAATAATAGGCCTAAAATTTATATTCAGCTAAATCTGTGTTTATTGCTGAGGCTGGTCAATTTATTTAGTGTCCGCCAAAGCACAGTTTTTGTTCTGGGTTGAATACAATTCCCAACTTAGCAATTCCCTAAACCAGTGGTTTCTGCTGTATCAGGCCAACTTTAAATCTATCCATAAAAGGGTATATTAGATTGAAGGTGCGGATAGGGTCATCCTCAATAACTTCACACACACGCTACCGTGCATCTCCAAGTCTAATTCTGTCCGTAAACGTATACCTGTCATCCAGTGCCTAAATAGTAGGCCTACAATTTATATTCAGCTAAATCTGTTGATACTGCTGTGGCTGGTCAATCTATTTAGTGTCTGCCAAAGCACAGTTTTTGTTCTGGGTTGAAATACAATTCCCAACGTAGAGCAGAAACCACAAATTTAGGGAATTACTATCAGGCCAAGGTTAAATCTATCCATAAAAGGGTATATTAGATTGAAGGTGCGGATAGTGTCATCCTCAATAACTTCACACGCTACCGTGCATCTCCAAGTTTATATAATTCTGTCCGTAAACGCATACCTGTCACCCAGCGCCTAAATAATAGGCCTAAAATTTATATTCAGCTAAATCTGTCGTTACTGTTGTGCCTGTATTAGTGTAATACGGTACCTAAATAGATAGCCAGACAGTGTTAGGTGCCTGTAAAAAAAGGCCTGAATTTAAATTCAATACATTGGGCCAAATAATTTTTTTCTTATTGTGGTGAACGGTAACAATGAGGAAAACATCTAGTAAGGGACGCGGACGTGGACATGGTCGTGGTGGTGTTAGTGGACCCTCTGGTGCTGGGAGAGGACGTGGCCATTCTGCCACAGCCACAAGGCCTAGTGAACCAACTACCTCAGGTCCCAGTAGCCAGCAGAATTTACAGCAATATTTGGTGGGGCCCAATGCCGTTCTAAGGATGGTAAGGCCTGAGCAGGTACAGGCATTAGTCAATTGGGTGGCCGACAGTGGATCCAGCACGTTCACATTGTCTCCCACCCAGTCTTCTGCAGAAAGCGCACAGATGGCGCATGAAAACCAAGCCCATCAGTCTGTGACATCACCCCCCATGCATATCAGGGAAACTGTCTGAGCCTCAAGTTATGCAGCAGTCTCTTATGCTGTTTGAAAACTCTGCTGGCAGGGTTTCCCAAGGGCATCCACCTAGCCCTTCCCCAAGGGTGGAAGAGATAGAATGCACTAACGCACAATTACTTATGTTTCCTAATGATGAGGACATGGGAATACCACCTCAGCACGTCTCTTATGATGACGAAACACAGGTGCCAACTGCTGCGTCTTTCTGCAGTGTGTAGACTGAACAGGAGGTCAGGGATCAAGACTGGGTGGAAGACGATGCAGGGGACGATGAGGTCCTAGACCCCACATGGAATGAAGGTCGTGCCACTGACTTTCAGAATCCGGAGGAAGAGGCAGTGGTGAGACCGAGCCAACAGCATAGCAAAAGAGGGAGCAGTGGGCAAAAGCAGAACACCCGCCGCCAAGAGAGTCCGTCTGCTATTGGCCACCGCCATCTCGGACCCAGCACCCCAAAGGCAGCTTCAAGGAGTTCCCTGGCGTGGCAGTTCTTCAAACAATGTGCTGACGACAAGACCCGAGTGGTTTGCACGCTGTGCCATCAGAGCCTGAAGCGAGGCATTAACGTTCTGAACCTTAGCACAACCTGCATGACCAGGCACCTGCATGCAAAGCATGAACTGCAGTGGAGTAAACACCTTAAAAACAAGGAACTCACTCAGGCTCCCCCTGCTACCTCTTCTGCTGCTGCCGCCTCGGCCTCTTCCTCCGCCTCTGGAGGAACGTTGGCACCTGCCGCCCAGCAAACAGAGGATGTACCACCAACACCACCACCACCTCCGTCACCAAGCATCTCAACCATGTCACACGGCAGCGTTCAGCTCTCCATCTCACAAACATTTGAGAGAAAGCGTAAATTCCCACCTAGCCACCCTCGATCCCTGGCCCTGAATGCCAGCATTTCTAAACTACTGGCCTATGAAATGCTGTCATTCAGGCTGGTGGACATAGACAGCTTCAAACAGCTCATGTTGCTTGCTGTCCCACAGTATGTTGTTCCCAGCCGCCACTACTTCTCCAAGAGAGCTGTGCCTTCCCTGCACAACCAAGTATCCGATAAAATCAAGTGTGCACTGTGGAACGCCATCTGTGGCAAGGTCCACCTAACCACAGATACGTGGACCAGTAAGCACGGCCAGGGACGCTATATCTCCCTAACTGCACACTGGGTAAATGTAGTGGCGGCTGGGCCCCAGGCGAAGAGCTGTTTGGCGCACGTCCTTCCGCCGCCAAGGATCGCAGGGCAACATTCTTTGCCTCCTGTAGCCTCCTCCTCCTACTCGGCTTCCTCCTCCTCTTCTCCCACCTGCTCATCCAGTCAGCCACACACCTTCACCACCAACTTCAGCACAGCCCGGGGTAAACGTCAGCAGGCCATTCTGAAACTCATATGTTTGGGGGACAGGCCCCACACCGCACAGGAGTTGTGGCGGGGTATAGAACAACAGACCGACGAGTGGTTGCTGCCGGTGAGCCTCAAGCCCGGCCTGGTGGTGTGCGATAATGGGCGAAATCTCGTTGCAGCTCTGGGACTAGCCGGTTTGACGCACATCCCTTGCCTGGCGCATGTGCTGAATTTGGTGGTGCAGAAGTTCATTCACAACTACCCCGACATGTCAGAGCTGCTGCATAAAGTGCGGGCCGTCTGTGCGCGCTTCCGGTGTTCTCATCCTGCCGCTGCTCGCCTGTCTGCGCTACAGCGTAACTTCGGCCTTCCCGCTCACCGCCTCATATGCGACGTGCCCACCAGGTGGAACTCTACCTTGCACATGTTGAACAGACTGTGCGAGCAGCAGCAGGCCATAGTGGAGTTTCAGCTGCAGCACGCACGGGTCAGTCGCACTGCGGAACAGCACCACTTCACCACCAATGACTGGGCCTCCATGCGAGACCTGTGTGCCCTGTTGCGCTGTTTCGAGTACTCCACCAACATGGACAGTGGCGATGACGCCGTTATCAGCGTTACAATACCACTTCTATGTCTCCTTGAGAAAACACTTAGGGCGATAATGGAAGAGGAGGTGGCCCAGGAGGAGGAGGAGGAGGAGGAGGAGGAAGAGGGGTCATTTTTAGCACTTTCAGGCCAGTCTCTTAGAAGTGACTCAGAGGGAGGTTTTTTGCAACACCAGAGGCCAGGTACAAATGTGGCCAGACAGGGCCCACTACTGGAGGACGAGGATGAGGAGGAGGTGGAGGAGGATGAGGATGAAGCATGTTCACAGCGGGGTGGCACCCAACGCAGCTCGGGCCCATCACTGGTGCATGGCTGGGGGGAAACGCAGGACGATGACGATACGCCTCCCACAGAGGACAGCTTGTCCTTACCTCTGGGCAGCCTGGCACACATGAGCGACTACATGCTGCAGTGCCTGCGCAACGACAGCAGAGTTGCCCACATTTTAACATGTGCTGACTACTGGGTTGCCACCCTGCTGGATCCCCGGTACAAAGACAATGTGCCCACCTTACTTCCTGCACTGGAGCGTGATAGGAAGATGCGCGAGTACAAGCGCACATTGGTGGACGCGCTACTGAGAGCATTCCCAAATGTCACAGGGGAACAAGTGGAAGCCCAAGGCGAAGGCAGAGGAGGAGCAAGAGGTCGCCAACGCAGCTGTGTCACGGCCAGCTCCTCTGAGGGCAGGGTTAGCATGGCAGAGATGTGGAAAAGTTTTGTCAACACGCCACAGCTAACTGCACCACCACCTGATACGGAACGTGTTAGCAGGAGGCAACATTTCACTAACATGGTGGAACAGTACGTGTGCACCCCTCCACGTACTGACTGATGGTTCGGCCCCATTCAACTTCTGGGTCTCCAAATTGTCCACGTGGCCAGAGCTAGCTTTTTATGCCTTGGAGGTGCTGGCCTGCCCGGCGGCCAGCGTTTTGTCTGAACGTGTATTCAGCACGGCAGGGGGTGTCATTACAGACAAACGCAGCCGCCTGTCTACAGCCAATGTGGACAAGCTGACGTTCATAAAAATGAACCAGGCATGGATCCCACAGGACCTGTCCATCCCTTGTGCAGATTAGACATTAACTACCTCCCCTTAACCATATATTATTGTACTCCTGGGCACTTCCTCATTCAATCCTATTTTTATTTTCATTTTACCATTATATTGCGGGGCAACCCAAAGTTGAATGAACCTCTCCTCAGTCTGGGTGCCGGGGCCTAAAAATATCTGACAGTGGCCTGTTCCAGTGTTGGGTGACGTGAAGCCTGATTCTCTGCTGACATGAAGCCTGAATCTCTGCTATGGGACCTCTCTCCTCTGTCTGGGTGCCGGGGCCTAAATATCTGACAATGGACTGTTCCAGTTTTGGGTGACGTGAAGCCTGATTCTCTGCTATGACATGAAGCCTGAATCTCTGCTATGGGACCTCTCTCCTCTGTATGGGTGCCGGGGCCTAAATATATGACAATGGACTGTTCCAGTGGTGGCTGACGTGAATCCTGATTCTCTGCTATGACATGAAGACTGATTCTCTGCTATGGGACCTCTCTCCTCTGTCTGGGTGCCGGGGCCTAAATATCTGACAATGGACTGTTCCAGTTTTGGGTGACGTGAAGCCTGATTCTCTGCTATGACATGAAGCCTGAATCTCTGCTATGGGACCTCTCTCCTCTGTATGGGTGCCGGGGCCTAAATATATGACAATGGACTGTTCCATTGTTGGGTGACATGAAGCCTGATTCTCTGCTATGACATGAAGCCTGAATCTCTGTTACGGGACCTCTCTCCTCTGTATGGGTGCCGGGGCCTAAATATATGACAATGGACTGTTCCAGTTTTGGCTGACGTGAAGCCTGATTCTCTGCTATGACATGAAGACTGATTCTCTGCTGACATGAAGCCTGATTCTCTGCTATGGGACCTCTCTCAAATTGATATTGGTTAATTTTTATTTATTTTATTTTTATTTTTATTCATTTCCCTATCCACATTTGTTTGCAGGGGATTTAACCACATTTTGCTGCCTTTTGCAGCCCTCTAGCCCTTTCCTGGGCTGTTTTACAGCCTTTTTAGTGCCGAAAAGTTCGGTTCCCCATTGACTTCAATAGGGTTCGGGTTCGGATCCCGAACCCGAACATTTCCGGGAAGTTCGGCCAAACTTCTCGAACCCGAACATCCAGGTGTTCGCTCAACTCTAATCTTGAGTGTTCACTGTAATATATCAAAGTCTGGAAATTCATAGACATGTATTAAAGGAGTTGTACGGACCTCAGTTTAACTGGAAACCAAACCATAGCTATGAAGAGGTGCCTGACCACACATTTCTCCGGCCCAGGTAATACAAGGATAGACCAAGTGTGGTAGATAAAGAGAAAACATGGATCCATGCCCACCTTGTCCTCTTCGTGTTCATCTTGGCATTGGCTATGGGTTGGGTCACAGCCAAAGGGTAGGGCTTAGACAAAGGGACTGTGGATTATATTGCTGGATTTCTATTGAAGATAATAGAGTAGGACAAGGTTCCTGCTAGTGCTGATTGCATCCAAGCCAAATTACAAAGTACATGCAGGACGTTGAAAACACCAATGCCACTGCTATGAAGAGGACCATCGGCATTGCATGGTAGTTAGCTAGCAAATGGAGGTTAATGACTTTTGCAAACTGGCACATCACCCTAAGTACCTAGGTAGATGTTAGACCGAGACAACAAAATCAGAGGGGACCATCAAGCTGGGGCAGTAAATCCCAGTTTCCTAGCCTTTGTATAAGAAAGTTTGAAAATAGCCTTGTGCTGGTTACTAAGAAAACTGTATATTTTGCGGTACCTGTTGCTATGGGTTACTGTTTGACCCTGTTGCGGCAGCAATACCACCTACTTAAACTGCAAAGTGACTCTTCGTAGAACAGGCCTACATTGTTATGTTATGTTTATCCATGCTATTATATCTTCTACCACTTGCATGATGATATGCCAGGTTGTCATGAAATATGATTTTACATGTACGGGGACTTTAAGTCACTGTGAGACACCTGCAAGGGAATGGTAAATGTATGTGCACTACCATGGGTGAGCAGCCCTGTAAGCATTGCAACCATGGCGAGAATGTATAATGGTGACTAGAGATGAGCGAATTTAGAAAAAATTTAATTCAGCCGGTTCGATGAATTTTTCAGAAAAAATTGATTCGATTTGAATTTATTTGCAGCGAATCGCGTTAATAAACGGCTATTTCCGGGCTGCAGAGAGCCTTTATAGTGGTGTAGAACACTTAGCCTTGCAGTAACACACATATGGAGTCTGCTTTGATAGTGAAACAATACTGTGAGTCCAAGAAGAAGCGCACTACTTTTACACCGTCATCAGCTGATTCCACATAGATGTCTACAAAACCTGTTATATTAAACGCTTATACAAGTAAAGCTCCCCGGACAGAGTGGAGAGGGTTCAACAGTAAGTTTGTGTTGACGTCACTGATTAATTTGCACTTCCTCTGATCCGTCAGAACAATAACCCACAAAAAACGGATCCTGTCTGAGGATGCATCCGCATTCACTCGGTCAGCATTTGGTCAGTAGTCCATCAGTATTGCTAATGGCAAAAAAAAAAAAACAGGATTGGATGCAAAACAGAGATGACACGTAATTTGAATATTTGCATGTATTCTGTGTTTTGTACCCACTCCTGCTTTTGGCTACCAAATCAAAAGCCAATTCTGAAGGGACCATACAGTCCTTACAGCTGCTACACAGACAGGATCCGTTGTGTGTCTCATTTTTCCTTCCTTCTGTCAGATCAGAAGAAGGGTCAAATAAATGATGTTGTCAGCCAGACCAAAAGGCAAAATAGTGGCCCAGTCATGAAGTGGGGAGGATGGGAACAGCATGAGAAGTCCACAGCGTGGCCCTATGACATAGTGGTGAGGTGGAAGCAGCATGAGGAGGCCACAGAGTGGCCCAATGACCGGGTCTGGAGGTGGCGACAGTAACAGCATCAGGAGGATACCACAGAGTGGCAAGATTACATAATGTGTAAATAGCAGTAGCAGCATCAGGAGGATACTGCAGAGTGGCAAGGTGACATACTGTGGAGTTAGCAGCATCATGAGGATACCACAGAGTGGCAAGGTGACATATTGTGGAGTTGGAAGCAGCATGTGGAGACCACAGAGTGGCAAGGTGACATAATGTGGAAATGGCAGAAGCAGCAGGATACCACATAGTGGCAAGGTGACATAGTGTGGAGTTGGCAGTAGCATGAGGAGACCACAAAGTGGCAAGGTGACATAACGTGGAGTTGGCAGCAGCAGCAGGATACTACAGAGTGGCAAAGTGACATAATGTGGAGATTGCAGCAGCAGAATACCACAGAGTGGCAAGGTGACATAGTTTGGAGGTGGCGGAAGCATCAGGAGGCCACAGAGTGGCAAGGAGACATAGTGTGGATATGACAGCAGCATGAGGAGACCGCAGAGTGGCAAGGTGACATAGTGTAGAGATGGCAGTAGCAGCAGCAGCAGCATCAGGAGGAAACCAAAGAGTGGCAAGGTCACATAGTGACATAGTGTGGAGTTGGCAGCAGCATGAGGAGACCACAGAGTGGCAAGGTGACATAGTGTGGAGATGGCAGTAGCAGCGGCATCAGAAGACCACAGAGTGGCAAGGTGACATAGTGTGGAGATGGCATCAGCCAGAGAAGACCACAGAGTGGCAAGGTGACATAGTTTGGAGATGGCAGCAGCATCAGGAGACCACAGAGTGGCAAGGTGACATAGTGTGGAGATGGCAGCAGCATGAAGAGACCACAGAGTGGCAAGGTGACATAGTTTGGAGGTGGCAGAAGCATCAGGAGGCCACAGAGTGGCAAGGAGACATAGTGTGGATATGGCAGCATCAGGAGGATACCACAGAGTGACAATGAGACAAAGTGTGGGGTTGGCAGAAGCATGAGGAGACCACAGAGTGGCAAAGTGACATAATGTGGAGATGGCAGCAGCAGGATACCACAGAGTGGCAAGGTGATAGAGTTTGGAGGAGGCGGCAGCATCAGGAGGCCACAGAGTGGCAAGGAGACATAGTGTGGATATAACAGCAGCATGAGGAGACCGCAGAGTGGCAAGGTGACATAGTGTGGAGATGGCAGAAGTATGAAGAGACCACCGAGTGGCAAGGTGACATAGTTTGGAGGTGGCAGAAGCATCAGGAGTCCACAGAGTGGCAAGGAGACATAGTGTGGATATGGCAGCATCCGGAGGATACCACAGAGTGACAATGGGACAAAGTGTGGGGTTGGCAGCAGCATGAGGAGACCACAGAGTGGCAAGGTGACATAATGTGGAGATGGCAGCAGCATCAGGAGACCACAGAGTGGCAAGGAGACATAATGTGGAGATGGCAGCAGCAGGATACCACAGAGTACCAAGGTGATATAGTTTGGAGGTGGCGGCAGCATCAGGAGGCCACAGAGTGGCAAGGAGACATAGTGTGGATATGACAGCAGCCTGATGAGACCTCAGAGTGGCAAGGTGACATATTGTGGAGATGGCAGTAGCAGCAGCAGCATCAGGAGGATAGCATAGAGTGGCAAGCTGACATAGTGTGGAGTTGGCAGCAGCATGAGGAGACTACAGAGTGGCAAGGTGACATAGTGTAGAGATGGCAGTTGCAGCAGCAGCATCAGGAGACCATAGAGGGGCAAGGTGACATAGTGTGGAGATGGCAGTAGCAGCAGCAGCATCAGGAGACCACAGAGTGGTAAAGTGACATAGTGTGGAGATGGCAGCAGCATCAGGAGGCCACAGAGTGGCAAGGTGACCTAGTGTGGAGATGGCAGCAGTATGAGGAGACCACAGAGTGTCAAGGTGACAAAGTTTGGAGGTGGCAGAAGCATCAGGAGGCCACAGAGTGGCAAGGAGACAGTGTGGATATGGCAGCATCAGGAGGATACCACAGAGTGACAATGGGACAAAGTGTGGGGTTGGTAGCAGCATGAGGAGACCACAGAGTGGCAAGGTGACATAATGTGGAGATGGCAGCAGCAGCGGGATACCACAGAATGGTAAGGTGACAGAGTGTGGAGATAGAAAAGTGCAGACGGTATCAGCAGCATCTCACAATAAAGTGCTTTGCTACAGGTTTATCAATCATCCCTTTCCTTATTGTGCTCTTATGCTTATTGATCCGCTCTCTTAATTCCATCGTAGTCTCACCAACATATATAAAACTGCATGGGCACTGTATAAATGACATCTCTGGATCTGCAGCAGCATCAGGAGACCACAGAGTGGCAAGGAGATATAATGTGGAGATGGCAGCAGCAGGATACCACAGAGTGGCAAGGTGATACAGTTTGGAGGTGGTGGCAGCATGAGGAGACCGCAGAGTGGCAAGGTGACATAGTGTGGAGATGGCAGTAGTATGAAGAGACCACAGAGTGGCAAGGTGACATAGTTTGGAGGTGGCAGCAGCATCAGGAGGCCACAGAGTGGCAAGGAGACATAGTGTGGATATGGCAGCATCAGAAGGATACCACAGAGTGACAATGGGACAAAGTGTGGGGTTGGCAGTAGCATGAGGAGACCACAGAGTGGCAAGGTGACATAATGTGGAGATGGCAGCAACAGGATACCACAGAATGGTAAGGTGACATAGTGTGGAGATGGCAGCATCAGGAGACCACAGAGTGGCAAGGAGACATAATGTGGAGATGGCAGCAGCAGGATACCACAGAGTGGCAAGGCGATAGAGTTTGGATGTGGCGGCAGCATCAGGAGGCCACAGAGTGGCAAGGTGACATAGTATGGGGATGGCAGCAGCATGAGGAGACCACAGAATGGCAAAGTGATATAGTTTGGAGGTGGCGGCAGCATCAGGAGGCCACAGAGTGGCAAGGAGTCATAGTGTGGATATGGATTACAGTAACAAACAAAGATTTCCCTCAGAGGAGTTGCTACGCCACTTGTTTACCATAAATTTAAATATTTTAAGGCTCACATGGACCAGGCGTATTTTTTACAGCTCCTCTGACTGATAAACTTAAAACTCGATTTTATTACAAGATTTTTTAAAAACACATATTACTTGGGAGCAATGTTTAAAACTTAGGAGTTAGTGATTTCAGGGTCAATGGCCGCATCTATTTATACACTGCCAGTGCCTCTTGTACCAAACTATCCTGGTTTTTTATATATAATAAACATTCTCTTACTCCAGAGAATTGATTAATGGGCCCCCTGACTAACTCCTGCCTAAAACTCTAAACCTGTGTCCCTACATGTTTCGCCGAGCCTGTCGGCGTCTTCAGGGGAAACTGAACAGGTGAATGTGGGGGGCGGGGCCGGGGCTTTTATACCCTCGGAATGCCGGTGTTAAAAACTTTATCCAATCATCTTTTATTCAGGGTGGGCTTTCCGGGTAGCTACCAATAGGTGGGGGTTACGTGTGTGTGCTACGTTCCCGTACGCATAGACGTTGCCACATATTTTACTATTATGTTATCGGGCCTCACTGGTGACATCATATCCGGGGCGCCGCACTTTCTTCCCGGAACGGCAACTGCTCCTACGTCATGCGCTTTGCGCCCTGCAGTCCCGCGATACCGGTCCTCTGCGCATGCATCCGAACTTGTGTACACTTCGGCTGTCCAGTTTCTTTGCGCATGCGTGCGAACTTTACCTCCGGCAGTATAACAACAACCCTAATAGAGAACCATAGATAGCCCTATCAGGATGGTCTGTATTAGTACATATTTATTTATTCTACTCCAGTAGAAGCCTCCCACCATATGATTTTAACACTGGGCTTTGAATTACATCATGTTTCTATCCCAATACTTAATAGTATTGGGGGAACCCTATTTTCAGTACCTGAATTACTATTCTTGATTATTTTGAAGTATTATATTGAGGTTACATGCCTTCACTGAATGCTTTTTTTTTTCCCTTTCTCCAACCATTAATTCTTATTCTTTTTTGTGCTTTTTTATTCCTTTTTATTTTTTATTTATTATTTATTTTATTGTTATACATGCATAAATCCACTTAATATTTTATTTTATTTAAATTGTATGGAATCAATTTATTATATCCCAACTCCTGACCAATTAGGATTTTGTTTTTAATGACCATTCAGTTTTTGGCTGTTTACCCTAATTTATGTCTGTTTTTCTTTTTTAGGTACCTGAAAATCCTTCAGGCAGATGCTTCCCCAATAGTAAGTATTATTCCTACTGGCCTATATTCCCTAGCTATCTCAACGATTGCCATTTACCTGACTTATCCATGGCTCCCGCACCCCACATACTCTCCTCCTATTTCTCCACAGTGTGAGATCAGATTTCTTAAAAAAGGAATCTCTTTAGGGGGAATTGTTTTTAGTTTTTTTGCTCCATATATTTCATATCATTTGTACTCATTATATTGTGAATGGTCATGCATTCGATCCATTTTGCCTTATAAGAATGAAGCAAAGGTAAATCCTTCATTCAGTCCATTCGGAGCAAGAGAATGGAGACGATAAATCCACTTCGTCTCCTCTTGTTGTAACTTGCAATCTATGATGCCCTGTCTGGGAGGTACCCCAATCTTCTGTATCCCCCAGAGTCCGCTAGTTTTACCATCATGATACGTTTGTAAGTGTCTAGAGAGAGGTGTCTCTTCGTTCGTATTGAGCGCACTGAGGTGTCTGGATATCCTCCTCCTTAATTCTTGAATTGTTTTTCCAACATACAGTTTTTCACATTCACACTGTATGCAATAGACTACCCCAGTACTCTTGCAGTTTATGAATTCTCGTAATCCAAGTATCACATATAGACGAGGTACGAATCTAAAAGAGATGCTAGTTAGGAGCCATTTTCAAAGAACCTCTAAAAGTAAAACTACATGGCTTAAGACGACAGGATCATACCCATGCGGAACTTGCAGTTTTTGTAAATTCATGATTCCAAAGAAGGAGTTTAAAAATCCCCAAGATGGAAAAACATATAAAATACGAGAATTCATAAACTGCAAGAGTACTGGGGTAGTCTATTGCATACAGTGTGAATGTGAAAAACTGTATGTTGGAAAAACAATTCATTAATTAAGGAGGAGGATATCCAGACACCTCAGTGCGCTCAATACGAACGAAGAGACACCTCTCTCTAGACACTTACAAACGTATCATGATGGTAAAACTAGCGGACTCAAAATCTGGGGGATACAGAAGATTGGGGTACCTCCCAGACAGGGCAGCATAGATCGCAAGTTACAACAAGAGGCGACGAAGTGGATTTATCGTCTCCATTCTCTTGCTCCGAATGGACTGAATGAAGGATTTACCTTTGCTTCATTCTTATAAGGCAAAATGGATCGAATGCATGACCAGGGTATTTTAAGTATTGGGGATCGATCTGATGATCGGATATAGTTTTTTTGAACAATCACTTATATCCTTTGTAATTCGGTCGCCACTTCACATAATCGCAATAGTGCCGCTACAATGTCGCTGCCTATTTGCAGAGATGAACCGGAATGATTTTACTCACTGTTTTGGATAATGCCGATTTTGTTATATCACTCGTGGCGTCCCACGTGTAGTGAAGCTCTTTGTAGGCTGCGGTATGGTGCGGTTTAACTTGCTGTAACGATGGTGAAGGTTTCGGGATCCTCGGTGGTCGTATATATAAATTGAAAAATCCACAGCACATCCAAGTTGTAAAAAGTAAAAGACGGCTTTATTCACCAGACACACACCTGTGGGAGGTGTTTTGACTATCAGGAGGCTGTCTTGGGCACTGCAGGGGGGCGTCACTGGGCACCGGAGAGTGAGAAAAATGCCCCTCTGGGCACCTTGGACCCTAATTAGCATAACATAAAAATCGCTTTTACATAAAAACTGCTAAACGAAATAAAGTAAAAAGAAGAGTCCTGGAAATAAGCTACTTTAGTCAACATAGCGATGGTGCCAGCTTAAAATCATAAAAGGAAGTGACAGAATCCCTTTAAAGGGGTTGTCTGGGTTCAGAGGTGAACCCGGACATATCCCTGTTTTCACTCAGGCAGCCCCTTTGACATGAAATGATCCGGTGCTCCCCGTTGCCTTGCGCTGCATTGTTCAGGGCAAGCGTTTTTTTGTTTAAATTTTTCACTGTTAGGCCTCATGCAAAAGACCATTGTTCGGGTCCGCATCCGAGCCGCAGTTTTTGCGGCTTGGGTGCGGACCCATTCACTTAAATGTTGCTCCGCTCCGTGGCCCCGCCAAAAAAATATAACATGTCCTATTCTTGTCCATTTTGTGGATAAGAATAGGCATTTCTACAATGGACCGCCGGTTCCGTTCCACAAATTGCGGAAGGCACACGGGCGGCTTCCATGTTTTGCGGATCTGCAATTTGCGGACCGTAAAAAAACGAACGGTCATGTGCATGAGGCCTTAGGCAGAGGCTTCCACCTAGCAGTGTTCCCAGTGATATCACCGGCCCTGTTTTACAGGCTAGGACAGCGCTAAAGCCCACCCATCAGGGCTAGTGACTCTCTGAACCCAGACAAAGCCTTTAAATAGCTGTGCAAATATGGCCGGACTTTTAAAGGAAAGCTTACTTACCTGCTTGCCGGCGCATGCTCAGGTTGGCTTCCTCACTAAACACATCCGGTTTGACATTGCTGTCACCACCATGGCCATATTGGCTGCAGTCATGTCTAACCGGATGTTTTCAGTGAGGGAGCTCAAGGAAGCATCGCAGGCCGGGAGTAGAAGGAGTGGGGAGCCAGTGCCATGAAGCAGGTAAGAAAGCTTCCCTTTACAGGCCCAGCCAAGTGTGTGTGAGGGGGTGCCAATCTGCCCCCACGCGAGTTCTGTAAAAATCACTTTGCCTGTCAGATTCCTTCTGCCATCCATGAGTGGGAGCCACATATACCACGGACTGTCCACTAAGTGTAGTGACACACCTGGTGAGGTGAATATTCTAAGCCACATGTCCACAATAGTAGATCTTAAGCTTCATGGAAAGACAGTGCTGATGTAGCAGGATGAAGACAGATAAAGCAGAGCCACGGAACTTGAGTAGTAAAGTGTTGGTCTAATGAGGTAGAGTTAAATAGGGTAGTAGAGTAGTAGTTGCTGTGCAGCCTAACCCTCTCTTATTTAAAGGGAACCGGTCACGTGGATATTTGATTATAATCTAACTAATTATATACAATCATTAACTACTAAAAAGTGCCTTAGATGTATTCACTTACTGGTGTGACAGATGGTTACCTCATAATATACACACAAAGATGCCGCATGCTAGTGAGCTGATTTGAGTCCAGCGTGATGTCATTGAGTCCAGCGTACATTTAATTCAGAGCTATAGCCACTCCCCTGCCCACCTGCTGCTGATTCATATGGAAAATAACTGTCATTCAGCAGCAGGTGGGCGGGAAGAGTGAATATTCATGACTCATCATTATCAGCTGGAGCTTTTCAATACAAGATGTTGGCAGATTGAATGGGGCAATTAAAGAAAGTGACCCAGCATTTTGCTAAGCGAATCAGTTACTTATTTATGTTGCCCTTAGTTAGGACACCATAAAACTGGTGACAGGATTCCTTTAACTTCGTACCGTTGGGCCCAGAGTTGAACTGGCCTATGAGCATACCAAAAGAGGTCCCAGACTCTGACACAATAATGAACTTCAAAGGTCCAGCAGAAAACAACCCCATTTAGAGGTCCTCTATGTAGAATGGTAATAAAGATTTACATGGACATGTACAGTTGCAAAAAAAAGTATGTGAACCCTTTGAAATGATATGGATTTCTGCACAAATTGGTCATAAAATGTGATCTGATCTTCATCTAAGTCACAACAATAGACAATCACAGTCTGCTTAAACTAATAACACAAAAATATATAAATGTTACCATGTTTTTATTGAACGCGCCATGGAAACAGTCACAGTGCAGGTGGAAAAAGTATGTGAACCCCTAGACTAATGACATCTCCAAGAGCTAATTGGAGTGAGGTGTCAGCCAACTGGAGTCCAATCAATGAGATGAGATTGGAGGTGTTGGTTACAGCTGCCCTGCCCTATAAAAAAGACACACCAGTTCTAGGTTTGCTTTTCACAAGAAGCATTACCTGATGTGAATGATGCCTCACACAAAAGAGCTCTCAGAAGACCTACGATTAAGAATTGTTGACTTGCATAAAGCTGGAACGCTTATAAAAGCATCTTCAAAAGCCTTGCTGTTTATCAGTCAACGGTAAGACAAATTGTCTATAAATGGAGAAAGTTCAGCACTGCTTCTACTCTCCCTAGGAGTGGCCATCCTGTAAAGATGACTGCAAGAGCACAGCGCAGACTGCTCAATGAGGTGAAGAAGAATCATAGAGTGTCAGCTAAAGACTTACAAAAGTCTCTGGCATATGCTAACATCCCTGTTAGCGAATCTATGATACGTAAAACACTAAACAAGAATGGATTTCATGGGAGGATACCACAGAGGAAGCCACTGCTGTCCAAAAAAAAAACATTGCTGCATGTTTACAGTTTGCACAATGAGCACCTGGATGTTCCACAGCAGTACTGGCAAAATATTCTGTGGACAGAGGAAACCAAAGTTGAGTTGTTTGGAAGAAACACACAACACTGTGTGGAGAAAAAGAGGCACAGCACACCAACATCAAAACCTCATCCCAACTGTGAAGTATGTTGGTGGGGGCATCATGGTTTGGGGCTGCTTTGCTGCGTCAGGGCCTGGACGGATTGCTATCATCGAAGGAAAAATTAATTCCCAAGTTTATCAAGACATTTTGCAGGAGAACTTAAGGCCATCTGTCCACCAGCTGAAGCTCAACAGAAGATGGGTGTTGCAACAGGACAACGACCCAAAGCATAAAAGTAAATCAACAACAGAATGGCTTAAACAGAAGAAAATACGGCTTCTGGAGTGGCCCAGTCAGAGTCCTGACCTCAACCCGATTAAGATGCAGTGGCATGACCTCAAGAAAGCGATTCACACCAGACATCCCAAGAATATTGCTGAACTGAAACAGTTCTATAAAGAGGAATAGTCAAGAATTACTCCTGACCGTTGTGCACGTCTGCAACTACAGGAAACGTTTGGTTGAAGTTATTGCTGCCAAAGGAGGTTCAACCAGTTATTAATAGAGATGTCGCGAACATAAAATTTTCCGTTCGCGAACGGCGAACGCGAATTTCCGCAAATGTTCGTGAACTGCCATAAACTTCAATAGGCAGGCAAATTTTAAAACCCACAGGGACTCATTCTGGCCACAATTGTGATGGAAAAGTTGCTTCAAGAGGACTAACACCTGGACTGTGGCATGCCGGAGGGGGATCCATGGCAAAACTCCCATGGAAAATTACGTAGTTGACACAGTCGGGTTTTAATCCATAAAGGGCATAAATCACCTAACATTCCTAAATTGTTTGGAATAACGTGCTTTAAAACATCAGGTATGATGTTGTATCGATCAGGTAGTGTAAGGGTTACGCCCGCTTCACAGTGACAGACCAAACTCCACGTTGTCCTCACTGACATCATTGAAGGTCTCTTCCTCCACCCAGCCACGTACAACACCAAGGGTCCCTGAAAGGTGACAACAAGCCCCCTAGGACGCCTGCTGTGGTTGGTCTTCCACCTCCTCAAAGCCACCTTCCTCCTCTGACTCCTCTTCTTCAGATTCCTCTCTCTGCATTGCCGTAGGTAAAGAAATCGACGACGACAAGGCTGCTTCTGGTGGTTATGGTGACCACAACTCTTCCTCTTCATGCTCATCTACGGCCTGATCCAGCACTCTTCGCAGGGCACGCTCCAGGAAAAAACGCATATGGGATGAGGTCGATGATGTTGCCTTGGATTTGACTGACCAGGTTTGTCACCTCCGCAAAAGGACGCATGAGCCTACAGCCATTGTGCATGAGCATTCAGTAACGCCGCCAAAAAATACCCAGCTCCGCAGAGGCTGTCCTCTTTTTTTTTTAAATAAAAAAAAATCTGTTCTTAACAGTTTAATCTCTGTTTTGTCCCCTATCAGGGGCCGGTGTATGGAATATATTTTAGGAACCGGGCGATGGAAAAAGATGCTTGGTCGGTCCTCTTACTTCCAATTTGGGGCACTACGCGTACGCCTTGCAATGTACTGTGCCACCAGATATGAGTGGTGTGTTAAGTAGTACTATTCCTATCAGTTTAATCCCTGTTACGTCACCTATCAGGGGACGTGTATGGAATAGATTTTAGGAACCGGGAGATGGAAAAAGATGCTTGGTTGGTCCTCCTACTTCCAATTTGGGGCACTGCGCGTGCGCCGTGCAATGTACTGTGCCACCAGATATGAGTGGTGTGTTAAGTAGTACTATTCCTATCAGTTTAATCCCTGTTACGTCCCCTATCAGGGGACGCGTATGGAATAGATTTTAGACAACCGCACAGAGTTGTCAATAGTTGATACACTCATGACATAAATTTTATTCCTCTATGAGTCAATCTTGGTGTAGTTATGACTGTGCTCGTGCGCACGTTTTGGAGATTGCAGGCGATGGCGGTTTTTCAAAGCCTATGGTCGTGCTGAGGTAGTTCAGTGACAGTTAAGTGACCCAGAAAACAATGATTCTGCAGTGTGGGTCCATTGTTGGCCTAGTAGGCTTTAATGATCACCTTAGATCATCAAATTAATGTTTTTTCTATGCAAAATTATCCAGCCGATCGCTTTTGGTCTGTTCACAATGAAGCAATGACCTTATCATCTGGGGTGTGCCAACATTGCCATTGCCAACACACTCATAGAGGTGGTCGCTTCATTGTGATACGCAAGCCCCTTCACCACAACAAGGTAACGATCACGAAGGGGAATTGACACATGTATGTGCCTTTTTTTTTTTTTTTGCAGCCACAGTGCAGCAGCAGAGGCCATAAAAATTAGGCATGTACACATGCCTGAAAATTGATGTTTTCCAGGCAGAAAGTGCACTAAAACATTGCGGCTTGAACCCTAGTTGGTGGCAGATAAGTCACGCAAGTCATCCGGCATGCAGAGATAAAATACAGCAGCGTGTGGACCATTTTCATTCATCTTAATAAAGGTGAGGTAATCTAGACTTTTTTGACCTAGACGACTTCTCATCTCAGTGACAATACCTCCTGCTGCACTGAAGGTCCTTTCTGACAGGACACTTGAAGCGGGGCAGGCCAGAAGTTCTATCGCAAATTGGGATAGCTCAGGCCACAGGTCAAGCCTGCACACCCAGTAGTCAAGGGGTTCATCGCTCCTCAGAATGTCGATATCTGCAGTTAAGGCGAGGTAGTCTGCTACCTGTCGGTCGAGTCGTTCTCTGAGGGTGGACCCTGAAGGCTGTGGCGATGCGTAGGACTTAAAAAGCTCTGCATGTCCTACATCAACAACACGTCTGTAAAGCGTCCTGTCCTTGCCGGCGTGGTCGTGGTAGGAGGAGGATTACTTTCACCTCTTCCCCTGTTAGATTCCCGTTGTGCTGTGACATCACCCTTATACGCTGTGTAAAGCATACTTTTTAATTTATTTTGGAACTGCTGCATCCTTTCCGACTTGCGGTAATTCGGTAACATTTCAGGCACTTTCTGCTTATACCGGGGGTCTAGTAGCGTGGCCACCCAGTACAGGTCGTTCTCCTTCAGCCTTTTAATACGAGGGTCCCTCAACAGGCACGACAGCATGAAAGACCCCATTTGCACAAGGTTGGATGCCGAGCTACTCATGTCCCGTTCCTCGTCCTCCCTGATCTTACTGAAAGTCTGTTCTTCCCCCCAGCCACGTACAACACCACGGGTACCAGATAGGTGACAACGAGCACCCTGGGATGCCTGCTGTGGTTGGTCTTCCTCCTCCTTCTCAAAGCCACATTCCTTCTCTGACTCCTCTTCCTCAGAATCCTCTTCCAGCGTTGCCGCAGGTCCAGCAAGCGATGCTGATAAGGCTGTTTCTGGTGGTGATGGTGACCACAACTCTTCCTCTTCACGCTCATCTATGGCCTGATCCAGCACTCTTCGCAGGGCACGCTCCAGGAAGAAAAGAAATGGGATGATGTCGCTGATGGTGCCTTCGGTGCGACTGACTAGGTTTGTCACCTCCTCAAAAGGATGCATGAGCCTACAGGCCTTGCGCATGAGCGTCCAGTAACGTGGCAAAAAAATTCCCAGCTCTGCAGAGGCTGTCCTAGCACCCCGGTCATACAAATACTCGTTGACGGCTTTTTCTTGTTGGAGCAGGCGGTCGAACATTAGGAGTGTTGAATTCCAACGTGTCGGGCTGTCGCAAATCAAGCGCCTCACTGGCATGTTGTTTCGCCGCTGGATATCTGAAAAGTGCACCATGGCCGTGTAGGAACGCCTGAAATGCCCACACACCTTCCTGGCCTGCTTGAGGACGTCCTGGGGTTCTTATGCACAAAGCGTTGTATAATCAGATTCAACACATGTGCCATGCACGGCACATTTGTCAACTTGCCCAAATTCAATGCCGCCAACAAATTGCTTCCGTTGTCACACACCACTTTGCCGATCTCCAGTTGATGCGGAGTCAGCCACTGATCCACCTGTGCGTTCAGGGTGGACAGGAGTTCTGGTCCGGTGTGACTCTCTGCTTTCAGGCAAGTCAACCCCAAGACACTGTCGTATCCGGGATGTGGAATAGCCCCTGGGGAGCTGGGGGGGTGCAGTTGATGTGGAGCAAGACGCAGCAGCAGAAGAGGACTCAGCCGAGGAGGTTAGTGAAGAGGATGGAGTAGAGGAGGTGGCAGCAGGCCTGCCTGCAAGTCATGGCGGTGTCACCAACTCCTCTGCAGAGCCATGCTTGGCAGCCGTCAGCAGGTTTACCCAATGCACAGTGTACGTGATATACCTGCCCTGACCGTGCTTTGCAGACCAAGTATCAGTGGTCAGATGGACCCTTGCCCCAACACTGTGTGCCAGACATGCCATGACTTCCTTTTGCACAATCGAGTACAGGTTGGGGATTGCCTTTTGTGCAAATAAATTTCGGCCGGGTACCTTCCACTGCGGTGTCCCAATAGCTACAAATTTTTTGAAGGCCTCAGACTCCACCAGCTTGTATGGTAAAAGCTAACAGGCTAAGAGTTCCGACAAGCTAGCTGTCAGACGCCAGGCAAGGGGGTGACTCTGTGACATTGGCTTCTTACGCTCAAACATGTCCTTGACAGACACCTGACTGTGGGCACATGAGCAGGAACTGCTCAAGGCGAGAGACGGAGTGGCGGATGGTTGAGAGGGGGCAAGGAGGACAGCATTGGTTGACGTGGCTGAAGATGCTGGACCAGGAGGAGGATGGGGGCTTTGAGTTTGTGTGCTGCTTGTACTCATGTTGTGTTGATCCCATAGGCGTTTGTGATTTGAGATCATGTGCCACACTGCTGAGCTCTGCAATGACGGCATTCTGGTGGTGGAAACAGCATGCGTGGATTGGCGTGCTGTCTGGCTGACCCCAGGTGCCGATACATGCTGTCTGACTGTGCCACTAGCTCCTTGCGATGACCTCCCCCTGCTTCCAACTCGTCTCCTCCTCCTCTCTGTCTCCCCATCTGAACTTTCCCCCTGTTCTTCTTCTCTTCGAGCGGGCACCCACGTGACATCCACGGACACATCGTCATCATCAACCGCTTCACTTGTATCTGACACCTCAGCAAAGGAAGCAGCAGCGGGTACAACATCATCATCATCACACCGTACGTCCATGTGTGTAATGCTGCCTGACTGTGAGGTACAGGGTCAAAGTTTACTCAATGATGACGAATAGGGGGCGGACCGAACATCGCATATGTTCGCTCGCCCGTAGGGACATCTCTAGTTATTAAATCCAAGGGTTCACATACTTTTTCCACCTGCACTGTGAATGTTTACATGGTGTGTTCAATAAAAACATGGTAACATTTAATTCTTTGTGTGTTATTAGTTTAAGCAGACTGTGATTGTCTATTGTTGTGACTTAGATGAAGATCAGATCACATTTTATGACGAATTTGTGCAGAAATCCATATCATTCCAAAGGGTTCATATACTTTTTATTGCAACTGTATAGATAGAAGATGGACCCCAGAATCATCTCCTCTGGCAGGTCCAAAGAACATTTTGGAAAGATGCTAGACAATTAGGCTCTACCAGATTTAGTGTCCATAGTTCTCTAGCTCTTTCAGATTTTTTTTTTTACAAATTATTGGCCTGGGGTTCCTAATATTGTAAATCTTTTGTTCTCAAATATTAAAAATTGCAGGGTCAGAATTGTAGTAAATTGTGAATCATTGTTTGATAAGGGCAGAGTGGTGAGAGTGGAGGCGATGTGGCAGTATTACATACTCTATAAACACATCAATATTATTGTAAGTGCTGTGTACACATCTTTACACATGCAAGACTTAAGATCTGGTCAAACATTATGTCCCCACCCGCCACGGCTCACCATATATAAGATCATATTCTGTCTGAGTGTCCTCAGGTTGGGATCGACCAGACAATACAGAGGTAAGAGCATTTACCGGTGTTTCCTCCAGCTTTATCATAATCCCATTCAAAGTGCTACAACTCAGAAGCATGCTCTAGGTCAGGTGCACCACTAATTATATACAAAATTTTACAGACTTTCTCATGTGTTTCAGGACATGTAGGACCTAAAATACATATATCCCATGTATTTCTTGATAAACTTTTCTTAACAGACCAGGGGCATAGCTATATGGGGTGCAAAAGTAACAATTGTAACCACACACTGCTATCTGAGAGGGCCCAAAAATGGCTAAATAAAAAAATTACCAACACAACGGGCAAGCGAGATTTTCAAAATGAATGTTCACCTTCTCCCTATCAGTATTTCAGGTAGAGCTCAGCCAACCTAAGGACGATGTTACGAGTGACTTCATTGCTGCTGCTGCTGCTTGGTAAGTGCTATAAAAAAAAAAGTGAGATTTAAAAGCAAAATAAATATGATAACAAAAATAATAAAAAATATTTTTGCACAGTTTTGATTTCAGGGTTTGAGCAAGGATTGTCCAAATCAGGTAAAAACATTTTTTTTATTATTATTATTTACATGCGTGGTTATTTTTACATTTTGCAAAACTTCTGAGAAACTAAAGTAGGAAAGAATTTCCAAAAAGTTATCCGCATTTAGGATAATCTGGCCTAAAAATAATGAAGGCGCTTGTTCAGTGACTACTTGAGATTAGCAGTTACCCTAAAGGGTTATGTCTTCCTTTTCATTGACAAAGAATGAAAATAGTAGGCCATAAGTGATTAATGTTACATGTGTTGTGAGGAGGCATCACTCAAGAGGTGTACATATATTTGCATTGGCATAAAAAGATAGTAAAAAAAAAAGTGCCTTCTGATTTCAATCTCCTTTAGATACCTTGGGTTTCAGTCATTTTTCTTTCATGTTTTAACTATAGATTTTACATGCAATTCCCCTTCGGACCACATGGTGTGCTATAATTAGGAAATATATCCATGAGCACCATTAGGCGCACGTCACTTTCACTGAGACATGGGTGCTACAAAATTTTAAATCACTGCCTAGTGGATAAAAATATATAGCTACTGCTCTTTTATATATAAAAATTTAAAAAAAATATATAAGTAAAAATCTGGCTAAAATGGGGTCAGAATGTCTAACAAAATAAAACTAGTAATACTTACCTGATCAATCTGGTAACTACTTACTGATCCCTCTAAACATTGGAAATGCAACTAGTTAGCCAATCCCTTGCTGAGGCAGGTCACTACTGTGGCCGGTTGCATTCCCTGTGTAGACAGGGACCAGAAAATAAAGACAGGTGGGGACCTGGTAACCATGGGAATGGGAGCAGCCAGGGATCGGTGAGGTATGACTTTTTATAAAGGCATTCTAACTTTTTTTTTATGTACTGGTCTACCATATAATACATAACATTTCGCACTGTCCCACAAGACTTTTGAAGATCTGAAATGCACCAGAATTCTGGAAAGTCTTTAAAATAAATTGGGATTAATAGAATTGGATTCTGTCCTTCTGGTGAAGCGAATTATGGGTAGAATTTTTTTCAAACCCTAAGACTTACCTGCAATCACCAAAATTAACCCAAATATTCCAAAAAAAAATATTGTCTAGAACAATTCCAACAAAACACAGCCGAGAGTTAAAACACCCCAAATTACTGAATTCTGCTCCCTCCTCTTTTCTTACATTGTTGACTTACTTGGTTTATTCCCCTGATCTAGATTATGTACTCTACCCATATGGTAGCGATCAGGGTGACGAAAAGACCCCCGTTGAAGATGATGGAACGTCTGGTGAAGTCCCGCTCTCCATTAACTTTACATTTTTTGGCAGAGAATACGATTCTCTTTACGTAAGAACATTTTTCTGTCCATTATCTTCATTTCTGGTGTCTTATTGTAGAATTTTATGACCCCACCATTTGTAAAAGTTGTTTCCATTAAGGGTCGATAGGGGCATGTCTTTAGATTATAAAAAAGATAACTGGATGTCCTCTGGTTGTCCTATCATACTCCACTCCATGTGGTGATCCATCAGGCAGGGCAATGCTCCTTGGAAAGAAATGTGCAAAATAGATGTCCTACAGAAGGAAGAACCCTGTCTCTATCACTCAGACAAACCAGAAAATTATTGGTGGTACCAGACATATGGGTTAAAGGGGTTGTTTGGCCTAGGCGCCAACAACCCCAATGGACCTAATCTGTGCCCTATTAGAAAAGAAAACACTCGCCTGTCCGTGGTCCCAGCATGACCATCTCAGCCCAATTCAGGTCAAGGACAAGTTAGGACAATTGGGGTTGTCAACTCCTTGGCCAGACAACCTCTTTAAGGAGGACAATTTTGCACACTTACAGTAGGGATGAACCCGGGGAAGATGGTATCTTAGCTTGACCTCCAGATAAGATATATGTCTTCGGGTCAATCACCAACAAAGTCAATGGCCGTTAATGTAGACCCTAAGTAAAAGATTTAAACAAATTATGGGAAATGAGAGGACCCTACCTGGGGTTAGTGGTAGCCACCAGATATTATCCATATTCCAGACCATAAACAACAGGTGGTGATACGAAAAGTCCAAAAGAGAGAGACAAGAACCATTCCACAACCGTAAGGATTAAAGAAGTTGTACAAGATTAGAAAAACATAGCTGCTAATTCAAAAAAAAGCTCCATTCTTGTACCATGCTTCACGTGTCTGGTATTTCAGTTCAGATCTATTCACTTCCATGGAGCTTCCGTATCAAAAACAACCCACAGACAGATGTGGCGCTGTTTTTGGAAGACATCAGCCAACCTAAAGTCCATTCAACCATCTTCTTCTCCCTCGATACTGGGGCTAGACATGCTGGTGGCAATCATAGAGAGGTGACACTGGCAAATCCATTATTTGTGATTCCAAATCTGCACCCAAGAGGGTGAGTTCTCTGTTAGAATATTAGGGGGAAAAGACTCCTTTAAAAGGAACCTGTTACCTCCAACAAACATCCCAAGCCAGCAGCAGTACCTGAGAGTAGCCAGCAGCAGTACCTGAGAGTAGCCAGCAGCAGTACCTGAGAGTAGCCAGCAGCAGTACCTGAGAGTAGCCAGCAGCATGTTTGTAACGATCCTTTTCTTCCTGCAGGTAGTTTAGCAGAATCTGTAAAAAAAACAATCTTTAATCCCCTGCCGGCGCGCTTCTCTAGTCAGGCTTGAATTCACGGAGGCAGCGGCCTGCTTGCTTCAAGTCACGGTAACCTCGCCCCCTTCCCTGCCCCTTCGCTGTGATTGACAGCCGGCAGTTCAGCAAAGCCAGCCGAACTGTCGTGCATAAGCGCTGTCAGTCACAGGGAAGGGGGCGTGGTTATCGTGACTTGAAGCAAGCAGGCCGCTGCCTCCGTGATTTCAAGCCTGACTAGAGAAGCGCGCCGGCAGGGGATTAAAGATCGTTTTTACAGCTTCTGCTAAACTACCTGCAGGAAGAAAAGGATCGTTACAAACATGCTGCTGGCTACTCTCAGGTACTGCTGCTAGCTACTCTCAGGTACTGCTGCTGGCTACTCTCAGGTACTGCTGCTAGCTACTCTCAGGTACTGCTGCTGGCTTGGGATGTTTGTTGGAGGTGACAGCTGTGTTTGAATTGTCGCCACCTGTTGGTGGTATGTGGTATCTCAGGCACCGTAAAAACAATCATAATTTTATCTTCTCCAGTTACCAATTTATTATTTTCATGTTCGACAGGTGAATAACAATGGAGTGATTTCATTCAACACGGAAGTATCCCAATACACCCCGGATGCTTTCCCCCTGACCAGCGGGGAAACATTTGTCACCCCCTTTTGGGGAGATGTGGACAATGATTTGGGGGGCATAGTGTTCTACAGGGAAACCACTGACCCCAGTCTCCTGGATCAGATATCAGAGGACATGGGGAGGCACCTGCCAGATCTGCACTATAAGGCCACCTGGGCGTTCATTGCCACCTGGGACAAAGTAGCGTATTACGGGTCTGCATCCAAAAAGGTCAGAGTTATGTCTGTCTGCGCCTGTACGATGGATGGATAGATATGGATAGATAGACAGATATGAGATAGATAGATAGATAGATAGATAAATAGATAATAGATAGATAGATAGATAGATAGATAGATAGATAGATAGATAGATAGATATAAAGCGAGATGATGTAATAGACAGATGGACGGATAGATATGAGTTAGAGATATAGTATAAGATAGATAGATAGATAGATAGATAGATAGATAGATAGATAGATAGATAGATAGATAGATAGATAATAGATAGATAATAGATATGAGATAGATAGATAGATAATAGATAGATAGATAGATAGATAGATAGATAGATAATAGATAGATAATAGATAGATAGATAGAAGGATAGATAGATAGATAAATAGATAATAGATAGAAGATAGATAGATAGATAGATAGATAGATAGATAGATAGATAGATAGAAAGCGAGATGATGTAATAGACAGATGGACGGATAGATATGAGTTAGAGATATAGTATAAGATAGATAGATAGATAATAGATAGATAATAGATATGAGATAGATAGATAATAGATAGATAATAGATAGATAGATAGATAATAGATAGATAGATAGATAGATAGATAGATAGATAGATAGATAGATAATAGATAGATAGATAGATAGATAGATAGATAGATAGAAGGATAGATAGATAGATAGATAGATAAATAGATAATAGATAGATAGATAGATAATAGATAGATAGATAGATAGATAGATAGATAGATAGATAGATATTAGATAATAGATAGATAATAGATAGATAGATAGATAGATAGATAGATAGATAGATAGATAGATAGATATGAGATAGATAGATAGATAATAGATAGATAATAGATAGATAGATAATAAATAATATCTAATAGATAATAGATAGAAGATAGATAGATAGATAATAGATAGATAGATAATAGATAGATAGAAGATAGATAGATAGATAATAGATAGATAGATAGATAGATAGATAGATAGATAGATAGATAGATATAAAGCGAGATGATGTGATAGACAGATGGACGGATAGATATGAGTTAGAGATATAGTATAAGATAGATAGATAGATAGATAGATAATAGATAGATAATAGATAGATAGATAGATAGATATTAGATAATAGATAGATAATAGATAGATAGATAGATAGATAGATAGATAGAAGGATAGATAGATAGATAGATAGATAGATAGATAAATAGATAATAGATAGAAGATAGATAGATAGATAGATAGATAGATAGAAAGCGAGATGATGTAATAGACAGATGGATGGATAGATATGAGTTAGAGATATAGTATAAGATAGATAGATAATAGATAGATAATAGATATGAGATAGATAGATAGATAGATAGATAGATAGATAGATAATAGATAGATAATAGATAGATAGATAGATAGATAGATAATAGATAGATAGATAGATAGATAGATAGATAGATAGATAGATATTAGATAATAGATAGATAATAGATAGATAGATAGATAGATAGATAGATAGATAATAGATAGATAGATAGATAGATAGATAGATAGATAATAGATAATATCTAGTATCTAGATAATATCTAATAGATAATAGATAGAAGATAGATAGATAGATAATAGATAGATAGATAATAGATAGATAGATAGATAGATAGATAATAGATAGATAGATAGATAGATAATAGATAATAGATAGATTGCTTTCTCTTGGTTTTGCAGATGTTTCCTGCAGCGATGTATTATGTATATGACCTGTTTATAGTTCTGCTCTTCTCCTCCATCAGGTGAACACTTTCCAGGCTGTCCTCACCAGTGATGGTTTCCATTACATTGCCATCTTAAATTACGGGGACATTCAGTGGACAACAGGAACGGCCAGTGATGGAGACCCTTACACTGGTACGGGTGGGATTCCTGCTCAGGTATGTTACTACAAGCCTTAAAGGGGTTGTCCACTTTCTGGCTACTGTTAACTAATGTGTTTGTAAGGTGAGTATATGACATTTACTAATACAACCTTTGTTGAAATTCTGTGCCATTTTATATATTTCATGAGGAAAGCCCCCTTGTTGGCCAAATTTTTTGCTAACACAGAGGTCCTGTCCATAAAATGGCTGCTGATGGAGGGTCATGTGACCAGACACATCGATCAGCCGGCTCCATTCAAATGCACTACATAAACATTGCTCACAAGTAGCCAGGAAGTGGACAACCCCATTTGAGGCATATCTTCCATAAACAGCGCCTCCTGTGTATAACTGCCCCCTGCTGGTGAGTGTTCAGTGTAACATTCCCAGTGGACTGTCATGGGAGTGGAGTAATGGGGACTGTATCCTGTTCACAGGCGGGATTCAACAGCGGAGATGACACTCATTTCTTCAATATCCCTGGATCCCAGACCAAAGAGATGCTGAAGATTCAGTCTACATCCAATGTCAACTACCCGGGACGATGGGTGTTCGAAGTCGATGATTTTAAGGTTCCTGGAGGATGCGTATTTCAAGGTATTTATGAATCTTCTATTATCTATTTTCTATTTATCTTTCTATCTATCTATTATTTATCTATCTATCTATTATCTATCATCTATCTATTATCTATCATCTATCTATTATCTATCTCATATCTATCTATTATCTATCTATTATCTATCTATCTATCTAATATCTATCTATTTCCCATCTATTTACTATTATCTATCTATCTATCAAATCAAATAAGCTTTATTGGTAGGACTAAATACATTTTAGCATTGCCAAAGCAAGTAGGAAATAATTGGGTAGGATCGGGGGATGGGGACACGTCCAGGATGGGGATAAAGGAGTCCATGGTATATCAGGCTCCTCTCAGTCTATGGCAGGCAGTAATATATTGAGCTGCTGTGGCCGTTGTGTTCTCCTCTCCCCCCAGCAGTATGGAGAGTCTCTCTTCCTCCTCCATGGAGGTGAAGTCTGGGCAGAGATCAGACAGTCTCCTGAAGTAAGTTTCCCTCACTGCTGAGAATTTGGGGCACCGTAGCAGGAAGTGAGCCTCATCCTCCATGGCCTCCTGGTCGCACTGCTGGCACAGTCTGCTCTCCCTGGGCATGTACCTCTGTCGGTGACGCCCAGATTCAATGAGCAGGCTGTGGGCGCTCAGTCTGTACCGGCTCAGGATGTGTCAGTCTCTTGGATTGGGGAGTTTCTTTAGATATGGGCCAGTTTGTACTCCATCTGCAGGCTCCGGCATACTGTCAGCTTCTGGGATGTTCGTATGTCGCTCCTCCAGACGCTGATATACTCTTCTTTTTACTTGTGTATCGTCCTCTGGATTTCACCCTTTGTCAGTCTGTATTGGTTGGTGGCTTGGGAAGGCTGGGTTTGGGTGACTTGTTGCAGGGTGCTTTGTTTTTCTGAGGCTTCTTGGTGTAGAAAGGCTTTGTGATGGTAGGAGCAAGGACTGCTGCTATGCAGATGGGCTCTGAATGATAGCGCCCTTTTCTGGACAGCAAAGTAAAGTGTTAATCTGCCCAGTTCTGCTCGACAGGGGCTGTTGGAGGTGCTCCTGTGGACCTGGAGAAAGTGTTTGCAGAATTCTAGGTGGAAAAGTTTTGTTGGCCCAGAGTCCCACTTTGCTCGGTCTGCCATACAGGAGGATTGGGGCAATGATGGTGTCAAGGATTTTAAGACAGATGGTCACTGGTGCTTTAAGGTGATATAGAAGCCTTCTGATGGCATAGAAGGTTTTTCTAGCCTTGTCTTTCAGTGTTTCCATTGCTTTCTTAAAACTCCCTGATTGGCTGATTTCTAGGCCCAGGTAGGTGTAGGTGTCGGTTTCTGAAAGTGGACAGTTGTTTAGCAGGAAGGGAGGACGCCCGGCTGCTTTCCGTTTTCTTTTCTGGAACACCATGATGTTGGTTTTCTTTGGATTGATGGGCAGTGCCCACTTGTTACTGAACTTCTCCAGGATTTTTTAGGTTATCTTGGAGACCTTTCTCAGTTGGTGATAGTAGCAGAAGATCATCTGCATAAAGGAGAAATTTCACCTCGGTGTCATGGAGGGTGAGACCAGGTGCAGAGGAGGACTCCAGAGCCGCTGCCAGCTCATTGATGTAGATGTTAAACAGGGTTGGACTGAGGCTGCAGCCCTGTCTGACTCCTCGGCTCTGCCGGGAATAAGCCGTTCTCCTCCCATTTACCTTCACGCTGCATCTGTAAGACCGTGAACCGGGGAGGGACCCCCAGGATACAGCAAAGTCATGGAATAAGGAAAGCGACACGGACACCAGCTCCTGATGCAAAAACATTAACTTTACTGAACAGTGGTATAAACAGATATTACAACAGCAAGTATAGAGAGTATATATCACATATATATCAAATACAATGAACACCTCACATTCCTTTCTCTTGCCCCCAAATGACACTGTTCATGTGTTCTGAGTACTCTCAGCCTGGACGCTGGCGTGGCCTTGTAGTGTAGCAACAGTGGAGTGTCCTGAATACCCTATACCCCAGGCTCAGAGTCACGGTACCAGCCCAAATGAACATCCGTACCCAAAGCAGCGTACACAGCAGAGCCCGCAAGTCGATACTGTGCCGCAGGGTAACGGACCTGACCGATGGCGCACACGGCAGAGCCTATAAGTCAATAACCGTGCCGCTAAGTCACTGACCTGGGTATGTCCTGTATTTACTGGTTGCTCCAGACAGACAGCAAGTCCCTGCCACAACATGTGACCCTGCAGAACCTGTACTCTGACCCTCTGTTCCAATCAGCTTCCTGACGCCGATACTCATTCCTGCGAACAGAATCCGGATCCACACGGTTCAGCTGACAAAATGGCGGACTAATTCTTCTCCAAGCTGAGCAACTCCACCTCTCCTGGTAACTCCAACTGTTCCACGGCTCTTCCAGCCTTCCAGGACTCAGACCTCTCTCTCTCTCTCTGGGAAGCCTTCTGGATCGCTGACCCTGGCCTGGTCCTTTTCCGATGGGGACTTACACCAACTCGCAGGTTCTTCCATCCACCATGAGGTCTCACAGGGTCTGTAACCACATTCCACGGTCCCACTGACCTTCAGGAAACCGATCCTTTCTTCCTTGACAACATCTGCATTGCTGACAGGCATCAGTCACTTCTGACAGTGACTTTGACCGCTCCAAGTCCCACAGACCTGAGGATGGCACTGGATCCTGTCTTCAGCCTCTGCACAAACATGTCTCCTCATGTCACCATCTCCTCTCTCTCTGGCACACAGCATGAGTCATCATCTGTTTTACATATCTAGATCCGGCAGTAACTTCGCTGTGTGGTGAAACAGATAGAATGACAGTCTCAGAAACAGCATTCAAGAATCAGTGGCTGTTTCTCCATCTTACACTTCTGTTCTCAGTGTAGGAACTTCTGATGACATCATATATTTTTCCTCCTATTCCGCTTTCAAGAAGTTTCAGGAATAGGCATGGGTGCCACACTGATTCAAAGGCCTTCTTAAAGTCCACAAAGCAGGCATAGATATTTTTCCATGCTTTGTATTGTGGACATGGCTCTTGATGAGGCTCTGCAGGGTGTAGATGTGGTCCGTGGCATGGTGGTTTGGTATGAAGCCTGCTTGGCTTCTGCTGAGGATGTTGTGCTGGGTGAGGAAGCTGAGGATCCTCTTATTCAGGATACTGCTGAGGAGTTTTCCCAGGTTGCTGCTGACGCATATCCCTCTATAGTTGGCTGGGTCGTACCTGTCTCCGCCCTTGTGTATGGGGGTGATGATGCCCTGGTTCCAGCTTGGGGGAAGTAGCCGGCACAACATTGTAGAGATTTACTAATGCAGCCTGGATATCTGGCGGGCTGTATTTGATAATTTCTGGAAGGATCCCATCTGGGCTGCTGGCTTTTTTACTTTTTATCACTAAGATGCTTTATGTTATGTCCTGCAGTGTGATCGGTGTGTATAGAGGGTTTTGGAAATCTTCGATTTTTTCCTCAATATCCTTCAGCTTTTTTGTGATTTCTTTTTGTTCTGTGCTTTGGTCCTCTCTCGAGATGGCTTTGTAAAGATCCTTGAAGTACTGGAGCCAGATGTTGCCGTTTTGGATGTGGAGGTTGGTGTTCTTTCTGGTTTTGTCCATGTGCTTCCATAGTTCCCAGAGGGAGTTGTCCTGGAGAGCATCTTGGAGTTGGAGGAGGTTGGTTGAGATGTTGCCTTGCTTTTTCGTTCTGAGGGTATTTTTTTATTGCCTTTGTATGTTGTTGTAGGCTTCCCTCAGACTGGGGTTTTTCGGATCTTGCTGTTTCCTATTTGAGGCCATTCTAAGCGCCTTGCTTATATCTTTACACTCCCGGTCGAACCAACTGTTGAGTTGTTGCTTTTTTGGACATTTGTTGCATCTTTTGAGGTCAGAGATTTCCGCCATGGTGTAAAGTATATTACTACAGTCCCTTACCGCGAGATTTACTCCTTCTGGGTTCAGCTCATACACTTTAATATGGAAGTTATGGAGCATCTCCTGGATCTCTGCGCTGTTTATGGTCTCCATATAGTTTGGGGCTGACATCTTGGACCATTTAAAAGATGGAGGTAGGCTAAAGAGGCAGGTCTGCTATGATGTTTGTGCCGGTGGTTTACTTGTGGATTTAATGTATAGGAGCAGTTGGTTTGAATAGGTGTTTCGGAGACAGCACACCGGAGTCAGCAAATGGCTTTGTATTCAATCTTTATTTACCAGTGGTACAATCTCATCACATTTATTGCCTATGGCAACGTTTCGGGCCCAGTTCGGTGCCCTTTGTCAAGCTATAAATGTAAACACAGAACAATACAATTAAAAAATATATAAATATATATCTATATATATACATACATATCTCAGTGGAAATTCATTCATATACACATCAGTTATCATGACATTTTTCATATTTATCACTCCTTGGCAAATGGGAGTTCATCCAAAAGGGGCATTAATAATTCATCCATTGCTTCAATAAATAATCCATGTCATAGAGGGAGACGTGTTCATGGCAAACAAGTGTTGGTCCAACTTCCATAAGACATATTACTTGACAGTAGACAGAGCCGCAGGCATCAGTTCCTCTGTGGACCAGCTATCGTATGAGGAACTGGTGTCTGAAAAATCATGGCTCTGCACTAGTGTCAAGAGTCATATATGTGTAATACAGGGAAACAATGGTGAGCATCATCAGGACAACACATGATAAGGACAGGTTTACGGCAAGCATGATTGGAACATGATTAAGAAAACAGGGATTTCAGAGAGCATGATTAGAGCAGGGAACCAAAACACGACTTCAATGGTGGGGTAAGTACATGATTACAGGGAGATATCAATTTCAGGATGTTACATGATTAAGAAATACTACATGATTAGGGTATATATTTTGGGTGCAATATCAGGGTCGTCAGGGTTGCCTCATAGACGATTCCCCTGTGCCACTACCACAAAAGGACTCCCTGTATCAACCCTGCCAGGGGAAGAAGGCATTCAAAGTGTCACGTGTGGCTACAAAACCGGCAGCACGTATAGAAGCCATCTGGTATGATGGTAGCAGCGGTGCGGTTAATTCCAGAGTCAGGATGGCGGTTATTGTGTTGCGCACAAGTAGTAAGGAATATCCCCATATATAATTACCTTAATGGCCGGACGAAGTGTTTCCACAGCGTGCGGTGCATGTGGAGCACGCCATGGAGTTTTATGAGGAATCGAGAATCGAGCAGTTGGTTGTGTTCTATCTATCTATCTATCTACTATCTACTTCCCTACATGATAGCTATTCATGTGAATGGCCACCATGTAATGAATTATTTCTCCTCTGATCGACACTGATTCTTATTTCACAGCAAAGTTTGCTAAAGAAGATGAAGACTTCTGGAAAGAAGAAGCCTGCAGCACTAAGTGCACATGCCAGGATGGCCGGGTGTCCTGTGTGGAGGAGGTCTGCCCAGAGTCCGCCACCTGTGAAGCCTCTGGATCCTTCTTCACCTGCAAGATCAAGGAGAAGATCTGCTTCTAAGATGATGGACATCTTCGCACCCTGACTTCACCTGCCTTAATTCATGATGTTCCAAATTTTTCCAAAACTAGCCAAAAATCAACCAATCAGGGCCACACACAGAGGTCCCATGGAGAGGTGGGCAGAGTGACTCATATAAAGACCCCTTTATCTGTACTGGCCCCATTACTCATTGTGTAATCCATTAATTAACTGTCCAGCTGATTGACTGCTATGCACATCATTGCTTCAAATAAAGTGAGGAGGGGGATGCAGCTGCAGATATATAAGCGCAACCATGAGAGTGATTGTGATTTTTCTTCTGGCTTTTTCAAGATTTATGAAAATACCTGACAATGGCTTCACTGTATCTAATAAATAATATAAAAGTCAATAACAACTGCACAAACCCTCAAAATAGCTTTATTTCATGGATCATATAGCATATAATCCACGACTTTACTTAAAGTGGTATTCCGGGATTGTACTGTTGTGTATAATGTGCAGTACATAATAATATGTGTGTGTGATCTGCAGTACAGTACAATACTGTATGTGTGTGATGTGCAGTACAGTACAATATGTGTGTGATGTGCAGTACAGTACAATACTGTATGTGTGTGATGTGCAGTACAGTACAATACTGTATGTGTGTGATGTGCAGTACAGTACAATATATGTGCAGTACAGTACAATACTGTATGTGTGTGATGTGCAGTACAGTACAATATATGTGCAGTACAGTACAATACTGTATGTGTGTGATGTGCAGTACAGTACAATATATGTGCAATGTGCAGTACACTACAATATGTGTGTAATATGCGGTATGGTGCAATATGTGTGTAATGTGTGGTACGGTGCAATAGGTGTGTGATGTACAAGACAATACTGTATGTGTCACACACTCTATACTATACACACTACTTATAAAAAGTTAGGGATACTTGGCTTGTGGGTGAAATTTCAGGATGAACCTAATATGCTCTCTAACCTTTACAGGTGAACTTAATGTGACCTTTTCTAAACTTCTGAATGCACATGTCCAACTGTTCAATGTTTCAGTACTTTTTGCACAACTTGCTGTTCTCTAACAAGGAGCTCAATACATTTTCTGGTTCAGTTAGAATTGATATTTAACCGCCTCCGGACCGCCTAAAGCAGGATCGCGTTCCGGAGGCGGCAGTGCTGCGCACAGTCACGCATATACGCGTCATCTCGCGAGACGCGAGATTTCGCTCAAAGCCGGCCCGCGCATGCGCATCGCGGGCCGGCAAAAGTTAGAGGACAAGTTCGTCACCAGCCTGCCAGCCAATGATCGTTACTGGCAGGCTGGCGATTTTTAAAAAAACGAATCAGAAGCCACATAACACATCATATTAGTAAATATGATGTGTTAAATGGCTTGTCTGCTCCTCTGCTGGTCCTTTTCGTCGGTTGGTTCCAGCAGAGGAGCAGACATCACTGTGAGTACCCACCAAACACTACCCTTAGCCCCAGATCACCTTCCATCACCCCCATCATCCAAATTAACCCCTTGATCCCCCCTGTCAATCACTTAGTGAAAGACAAAAAGTGATCAGTGTAAACTGTCACTTTTTTTTTTCACTAGTATTGGCTGTTAGGTTTTAGGATAGTTTAGGCCCCTTGGTTAGGTAGTTAGCGATCGGTTAGCGCCCAGCCCACCGCACCGCAGTCACTTATTCGCTGTTTAGCGTATCGCTAATCAGCATTTGTACTTTTATAGTATCTGTAAGTGATCAAAACTGATCACAGTCAGATCTATAATAGTATTAGTGTCACCTTAGCTCGCCCTCCACCCAAAACGCAGTGTTTGCCTGATCAGGCCTGATCGGTCGCCCACACGTGTGTTCACCCACGCCCGCCCCGCCGCAGTGACAAAAAATATATTTTTTTTTGATCACTGCACATTCACTTTACAAGCACTGCGGCGATAAAAGACAGGCTTGCTTTTTTTCTTGGGTAGTCTCAGGGAATACCCCTAAATTTAGTAGTCCAAATGTCAAACAGGGGGTATTCTTCTGAAGAGGCCTACAGGATTCTGACCCAGTCGGATGAGGAATGGGAACCCTCATCTGACGAATCTAGCGGGTCAGAATATGAACCTGTAGAAAGCAGTGGCTCTCTGACCCAAAGTTCAGACGAGGAGGTGGAGGTCCCTGATAGCACCAGGCGTACCCGGCCCCGTGTCGCTAGACCACAGGTTGCGCAGGATCCGCTTCAAGAGCAGCAGAGTGGGGCTGGCGCTGTCGGATCACGTGGTGAGGCATACACCAGCAGCGCAGCCCTCCCTGGACCTAGTACCAGCACTGCCGTACAACATGGTGAAGTGGCGAGCACCAGAAGGGCAGTTGAAGCTGGTACGGTGGCATGTGCAGTAGTTACCCCGTCGCAGCCACCGCACAGACAGGCCCGTAGACCCCCTAGAGTCCCTGAGGTGCTGGCAAATCCTGATTGGCAGTCACCAACTTCAGCCGCACCATTAGTTCCCCCTTTCACCGCCCAGTCTGGAGTTCGGGTTGAGACAGCTCAGATCGGTTCGGCCCTGGGATTTTTTGAGCTGTTCTTGACTGCGGAGCTCTTGGACTTAGTCATGGCAGAAACAAATCGGTATGCCACACAATTTATATCCGCCAACCCGGGAAGCTTTTATGCCCAGCCTTTCCGGTGGAAACCAGTCCAAGTTTCCGAAATTAAAATTTTTCTGGGCCTTCTCCTCAACATGGGTCTAACTAAAAAGCATGAATTGCGGTCATATTGGTCCACGAACCCGATTCATCACATGCCCATGTTCTCTGCTGCTATGTCCAGGGCACGATTTGAGGCCATCCTCCGTTTCCTGCATTTTAGCGACAACACCACCTCCCGTCCCAGAGGCCACCCAGCTTTTGACCGGCTCCACAAAATTCGGCCCCTCATAGACCACTTCAACCAGAAATTTGAAGATTTGTATACTCCAGAGCAAAACATCTGCGTAGACGAGTCCCTAATACATTTTACCGGGCGCCTTGGCTTCAAACAATACATCCCAAGCAAGCGTGCCCGGTATGGGGTCAAATTGTATAAGCTCTGTGAAAGGGCCACAGGCTATACCCACAAATTTCGGATCTATGAGGGAAAAGATCAGACCCTGGAGCCAGTCGGTTGCCCTGACTACCTGGGGAGCAGTGGGAAGACAGTCTGGGACTTGGTGTCACCCTTATTCGGCAAGGGGTACCATCTTTATGTGGACAATTTCTACACAAGTGTGGCCCTCTTTAGGCATTTGTTCCTAGAACAGATTGGCGCCTGTGGCACCGCGCGAACTAGTCGCGTGGGCTTCCCCCAACGGCTCGTTACCACCCGTCTTGCAAGGGGGGAGAGGGCTGCCTTGTGTAACGAAGAACTGCTCGCGGTGAAATGGAGAGACAAGCGTGACGTTTACATGCTCTCCTCCATTCACGCAGACACGACAATACAAATTGAGCGAGCGACCCGTGTCATTTTCAGCCCCTCTGTGTCCACGACTATAATTTGCTCATGGGAGGGGTGGACTTCAATGACCAGATGTTGTCTCCGTATTTAGTTTCCCGACGCACCAGACGCTGGTATAAGAAGGTGTCTGTATATTTAATTCAATTGGCTACATATAATAGTTTTGTTCTCTACAGTAAGGCTGGGAGAACAGGATCCTTCCTCAAATTTCAGGAAGAGATCATCGAGAACCTCCTGTATCCAGAAGGTTCCGTGGCCGCATCCACCAGTGTAGTTAGCCGTCTACACGAGCGACATTTCCCCAGTGTCGTTCCTGGTACCTCAACCCAACAGTCACCCCGAAAAAGATGTCGTGTCTGTAGCAGGAGTGGAATAAGGCGTGACACCCGCTATTTCTGTCCTGACTGTCCTGACCACCCTGCCCTATGCTTTGGAGAGTGTTTCCGGAAGTACCACACACAGGTACACTTAGCATAGGGATTGCATCTCACAGGACAGGACAACACATAGGGCTATTAGGGCCCTTTTACTCACAGCTGCTGCAAACCTCTCCTTTCACCTGGGATAAAGAGCATAACGTACTTCGCCACATCTTTGGGCGATTTGCGCTTTGCACATTGTCCCATGGGGAAGGAGAGGTTTGTTCTATAAAGGTAAAAAAATAAATAAAAAATTACTGGTAAGTAAAAAAGTTAACGTTCAGTTGAAAAAGTTAAAGTTTATATGTTCTGTTCAAATTTTAATATAAAGTTAATAAATTTATTGCGTTGCGGACTGGTTTTTTTTTTTTTTTTTTTACCTTCCAGGTGGACCAACCGATCGACTAGCTGCAGCACTGATGTGCATTCTGACAGAAGCATTGCGCTGCTGTCAGATTACACACAAGTCGGTGTATGCGGCGCTGCAAGACGAGATTTCTCCTCTGCAGTAAAAGATACGTTTGCCGAGGCATATGAGCTGAGGAGGTGGCGGTGTTCATATGCTTTGGCAAACACTTTGTATATATAAAAAAAAAAAAAAAAATCCCGGCAATGATTTATTTATCCACATCGATTGATGTGAATGGATAAATCTGGTTTGCCAGGGCATACGGGCTAAGTGGGTATGGATGTTGGGCGGAGCTCCTATGTCCTGGCAGACGCCTTTCCACTCCTTTTTTTTTTTTTGGCAGAGATTTTTTCATCCACATTGATCGATGCGAATGAAGAAATCTGTGCCATTCATTTTTTCTTTCAGCCCAGAGGCTGAACGGAAAAAAAAAATCTCATTACCCGTATGCTCAATATAAGGAGAATGGCAGAAACTCCTAATGCTGGCCATACATGTAATGATTGCGGAGACCCTCAAATGCCAGGGCAGTACAAACACCCCACAAATGACCCCATTTCGGAAAGAAGACACCCCAAGGTATTCGCTGAGGGGCATATTAAGTCCATGAAAGATTGAAATTTAGCGGAAAGGGAGACTTTGTGAGAAAAAAAATCAAAAAATCAATTTCCGCTAACTTGTGCGAATTTTTTTTTTTTATATGAACTTACCATGCCCCTCATTGAATACCTTGGGGTGTCTTCTTTCCAAAATGGGGTCACATGTGGGGTATTTATACTGCCCTGGCTTTTTAGGGGCCCTAAAGCGTGAGAAGAAGTCTGGGATCCAAATGTCTAAAAATGCCCCCCTAAAAGGAATGTGGGCCCCTTTGCGCATCTAGGCTGCAAAAAAGTGTCACACATGTGGTATCGCCGTACTCAGGAGAAGTTGGGGAATGTGTTTTGGGGTGTCATTTTACATATACCCATGCTGGGTGAGAGAAATATCTTGGTCAAATGCCAACTTTGTATAAAAAAAAAATGGGAAAAGTTGTCTTTTGCCAAGATATTTCTCTCACCCAGCATGGGTATATGTAAAATGACACCCCAAAACACATTGCCCAACTTCTCCTGAGTACGGAGATACCACATGTGTGACACTTTTTTGCAGCCTAGGTGGGCAAAGGGGCCCACATTCCAAAGAGCACCTTTCGGATTTCACCAGCCATTTTTTACAGATTTTGATTTCAAACTACTTACCACACATTTGGGCCCCTAGAATGCCAGGGCAGTATAACTACCCCACAAGTGATGCCATTTTGGAAAGAAGACACCCCAAGGTATTCCGTGAGGGGCATGGCGAGTTCCTAGAATTTTTTATTTTTTGTCAAAAGTTAGCGGAAAATGATGATTTTTTTAAATTTTTTTTATTACAAAGTCTCATATTCCACTAACTTGTGACAAAAAACAAAAACTTCCATGAACTCACTATGCCCATCAGCGAATACCTTGGGGTGTCTTCTTTCCAAAATGGGGTCACTTGTGGGGTAGTTATACTGCCCTGGGATTCTAGGGGCCCAAATGTGTGGTAAGTAGTTTGAAATCAAAATCTGTAAAAAATGGCCGGTGAAATCCGAAAGGTGCTCTTTGGAATGTGGCCCCCTTTGCCCACCTAGGCTGCAAAAAAGTGTCACACATCTGGTATCTCCGTACTCAGGAGAAGTTGGGCAATGTGTTTTGGGGTGTCATTTTACATATACCCATGCTGGGTGAGATAAATATCTTGGTCAAATGCCAACTTTGTATAAAAAAAATGGGAAAAGTTGTCTTTTGCCAAGATATTTCTCTCAGCCAGCATGGGTAAAATGACACCCCAAAACACATTGCCCAACTTCTCCTGAGTACAGAGATACCACATGTGTGACACTTTTTTGCAGCCTAGGTGGGCAAAGGGGGCCACATTCCAAAGAGCACCTTTCGAATTTCACCGGCTACTTTTTACAGATTTTGATTTCAAACTACTTACCACACATTTGGGCCCCTAGAATGCCAGGGCAGTATAACTACCCCATAAGTGACCCCATTTTGGAAAGAAGACACCCCAAGGTATTCGCTTATGGGCATAGTGAGTTCATAGAACTTTTTATTTTTTGTCACAAGTTAGTGGAATATGAGACTTTGTAAGAAAAAAACAAAAAAAAAAACCAAACATCATTTTCCGCTAACTTGTGACAAAAAATAAAAAATTCTAGGAACTCGCCATGCCCCTCACGGAATACCTTGGGGTGTCTTCTTTCCAAAATGGGGTCACTTGTAGGGTAGTTATACTGCCCTGGCATTCTAGGGGCCCTAATGTGTGGTAAGTAGTATGAAATCAAAATCTGTAAAAAATGGCTGGTGAAATCCGAAAGGTGCTCTTTGGAATGTGGGCCCCTTTGCCCACCTAGCCTGCAAAAAAGTGTCACACATCTGGTATCTCCGTACTCAGGAGAAGTTGGGCAATGTGTTTTGGGGTGTCATTTTACATATACCCATGCTGGGTGAGAGAAATATCTTGGCAAAAGACAACTTTTCCCATTTTTTTATACAAAGTTGGCATTTGACCAAGATATTTATCTCACCCAGCATGGGTATATGTAAAATGACACCCCAAAACACATTGCACAACTTCTCCTGAGTACGGAGATACCACATGTGTGACACTTTTTTGCAGCTTAGGTGGGCAAAGGGGCCCACATTCCAAAGAGCACCTTTCGGATTTCACCAGCCATTTTTTACAGATTTTGATTTCAAACTACTTACCACACATTAGGGCCCCTAGAATGCCAGGGCAGTATAACTACCCCACAAGTGACCCCATTTTGGAAAGAAGACACCCCAAGGTATTCGCTGATGGGCATAGTGAGTTCATAGAAGTTTTTATTTTTTGTCACAAGTTAGTGGAATATGAGACTTTGTAAGAAAAAAAAAATCATCATTTTCCACTAACTTGTGACAAAAAATAAAAAGTTCTATGAACTCACTATGCCCATCAGCGAATACCTTAGGGTGTCTACTTTCCGAAATGGGGTCATTTGTGGGGTGTTTGTACTGTCTGGGCATTGTAGAACCTCAGGAAACATGACAGGTGCTCAGAAAGTCAGAGCTGCTTCAAAAAGCGGAAATTCACATTTTTGTACCATAGTTTGTAAACGCTATAACTTTTACCCAAACCATTTTTTTTTACCCAAACATTTTTTTTTTATCAAAGACATGTAGAACAATAAATTTAGAGAAAAATTTATATATGGATGTCGTTTTTTTTGCAAAATTTTACAACTGAAAGTGAAAAATGTCATTTTTTTGCAAAAAAATTTTAAATTTCGATTAATAACAAAAAAAGTAAAAATGTCAGCAGCAATGAAATACCACCAAATGAAAGCTCTATTAGTGAGAAGAAAAGGAGGTAAAATTCATTTGGGTGGTAAGTTGCATGACCGAGCAATAAACGGTGAAAGTAGTGTAGGTCAGAAGTGTAAAAAGTGGCCTGGTCATTAAGGGTGTTTAAGCTAGGGGGGCTGAGGTGGTTAAACAGTCCTCCTCATCATGCTGTTCACATTTTGATATCATGAGACCAAGACGACACCTAACAATTGATGAACAGTACCTCGCCATTGTGAGGCTTCAAGCAGGTGCAGTACGCCAGTCCTTCAGGGGGAGCGAATGTGAGGTCACGGGGGTCAGTTAGCACACCGAGGGTTGCTCTTGGTACTCACAATTTGTAGAAGACCCTGGGCAGGCGTACAGCAGTGATAGAGAGGCTGGCACATAGATCCTCTGGGGCACTCTCTGAATATAGGGACCAGGCCGGGTGGTAGGTGAGGTGCTGGAAGTTTAGCGTGCCTGTGGCAAGATCCCTTACAGTTCATGACGCCAGTGCCGGTAACGGTGGCACACTGATTTGTTGGAGGAATAATTGAGGTACACACGATTATGGTGAACTAGAACTACTCTTTACTGAACAGTTCAACTATATACAGGCTTCAGACAGTTCCATATGAAGTAGAATTGGTAACAGGCAGGCTTTACATAAATGGCAGGTAGAATCCTAGCAAGATAACTCAGAGGGAATAAACTCACAGATCAGGCTGTACTTTCTGCAGAATCCTGTCTGACTTTCTCCAAGGCCCGAATGCCTAAAAGCTGGCTTTATACTTGGGTAGGGAAACCTTCCTCTGGTATAAATCCACTTGCTGTCAATAAACTTCTGCCCTTCAGCTTTCTACTTGGCTGGTTTCAATTAGCACTGCTCTGTACTTTGCTTGATGCAGGATAACTTCAGGAGGGAAACTTCTTCTCCTGGTAGCAGGTTAGGAACCTGGGCTATCTAGCTGCATGTTAGAAGGTGGTTCTCAGCTCCTGCCTGGCTGAAGTGAATCTTGACTTCTAAAACACACCCTCTCCCTGGACTGGACCTGAATATATATACTAGGGGGTTCCCTAGCTCCCTCAACAGCTTGGGAGGAGAAACTACACCCCTAGCAGGCCTGGTACACAGGAAATAACATGAAATTATACATTACAATGCAATATAAAATACCACAACCATGTTCCACAGGAGGTGGATAACAACATGACCCAATTGACCCTTGAGTAGTGCCCACTTTTACCTAGTGGGACACTACACAGGATGTTCTCAGACGGAAGTGGCCCTTGAGCTTAGAGTGTCACAGAGTTTCATGTGTAGGGTAGTGGATGTTTAAATAGGGGCGCTCCCACTAACAATTTAGAGAACAATACAGGATATGAGGGAGCTTAAAATATAACTTTTACTATTAGACCTTTTAAGAAAATAAGCGCCACAAACAGATGATTGAGGTATGGCTTAAAAAGTATGGAACAGTCTTACCATTTCGACGCACCCTGATAGGTATCAGCCTAGCGTGGTGGAAAAAATACTGCGTCTGGGCCGGTGATTAGATGTGGTCGTAGGTTGTTTGAAGATGTAGACTGGTGCAGGGAACCAATATCCCTAGTAAGCCCTGGATGGGGAGTGGGGCATTGCTGATGTTCACCTGCCTGTCTATACAGAGTTCCTACCCCGCAAGGGGCGGCCCTGTCCGGATACCTTACCCTAAGATAGGGAGGTATCCCTATTTATGCCCTAGAGGATAGTTCCCGACGTGTCACATTTCAAGTGGTTTATCCTCAGGGGAAAAATCCAAAATATGCAAAAGGTAATCCTTAGATCAGTGGATCTCTAGGATTATAAAGAGCAGGACATTGATGGTCCTATGAAGAGGAGGACCCCACAAATTGTTTGGGGGGCACCTCTGGGGCTGCTGAATTGATGTCTACAGTTGCACCCTCACAGAGTGTCATCAGCAGGTTGTATCAGAGATACGGAGAGACTGGAAGAGTCACAGAAAGGCAGAGAAGTGGATGTCCTTTGGCCACATCCCACACTGATGACCACTTCATTGTAAACAATGCCCTACAGAACCGGAAGATGAATGCTACACAACTCCAGGCACATTTAAGGGAGGTGAGAGGCTCCCAAGTGTTACGTCAGACCATTCGAAACCATTTACATCAGCGTGGTCTGCGTGCTAGACGACCTGCAATGGTACCTGACCAATGGCGTCATTTTCTTGAATGTGCCAGGGAGCTTCTACACTGGACGAGGGACCAGTTGGCCTCAGTGCTCTTTGCTGATTAAAGTCGATTCACGCTGAGCAGAAATAATGGCCGCCAACAATGTTGGAGACGTCAAGGAGAGTGCTGTGTATCAGCCACTGTTGTCACCAGATGAGCCTTTGGTGGTGGTGGTGTCACAGTGTGGGCAGGTGTGTCTAGTCCAGTGTTTCCCAACCAGTGTGCCTCCAGCTGTTGCAAAACTACAACTCCCAGCATGCCCGCACATCCAAAGGCTGTCCGGGCATGCTGGGAGTTGTAGTTTTGCAACAGCTGGAGGCACACTGGTTGGGAAACACTGGTCTAGTCAATACATAACTGTCCTACACTTGAATGGTACAGTGAGAAGCCCATACTACTTGAAGAACATCATTAATCCAGTCATTGTGCCTCTGCATGGCCTAATTTCAACACAGGCCTAATTTCATCTTCATGGACGACAATGCGCCAGCTCATCGAGGTCGCATCATTAGGGAACGGCTGGAGACTGGTGGACCTCAAATGGAGTGGCCTGCACTTTCTCCAGACCTGAATCCCATTGAAAACCTATAGGATCAGCTGAGTCGCCGTGTAGAGGCTCGTAACTCTGTACCCCAGAGCCTCAATGACCTGAGGGCCGCCCTTCAAGAAGAGTGGGATGCCATTGCCATGCCTCAGCAGACAAAAGTCGACTCGTGAACAGCAGGAAACGTCGTTGTCAAGCTGTAAGTAATGCTCAAGGCCTCATGACAAGTTCCTGAGACACTGACGTTTTGTGGCTGTATCTCCACCACTTTTGTTTCAATAAATTGTTTGAGATGAGGAAATCACCATTGCTGCTTCTACTTAAAAGCCTGATATAATATCACTAGAGTGGAACCTTTTACCTTTTTCATAAATGTCACCCGAAGGCCAAATATCCCTAACTTTTTGTGAGTAGTGTATATGTTACAGCTGAACCCCTGCTGCAACACCTGGAACTGGAGAGAACAACCACAAAACCGAAGTGTTTTTCCACAGAGTATAGTCACCCCTGCAAAACCACCAAAAAAAGGAAGAAAATATGATAAAAGAGTCATATGCATCCCAGAATATTACAATCTTTTTCTACAAAACTACATACAATACGCTTAGTTTCTCCTGCTCACAAATCAGACACCATGTTCAATGTGACAGATTCCCTTTAAACCATCATGTCCCAGTGTGCAACACAAAAAACACTCCTTTAACCCCTTCTACCCTGGGCCAGTTTTCACCCTCCTGCCCAGGCCCTTTTTTTTGCAAATCCGACATGTGTCACTTTACGTGGTAATTGTTTTCTCGTGGCACATTGTACTTCATAAATTTAAGTCAATATATTTCACCTTTATTTATGAAAAAATCCCAAATTTATCAAAAATGCTAAAAAATTTGCAGTTTTCAAAATTTCAATTTCTTTCTTTTAAAACAGAAAGTGATACCTCATAAAATATTTATTACATAGCGTTCCCCATATTCTACTTTATGTTGGCATCATTTTGTAAATATCATTTATTTTTTTTAGGACGTTAGAAGGCTTAGAATTTTAGAAGCAATTCTTAAAATTTTCAAGAAAATTTCCAAACCCCACTTTTTAAGGACCAGTTCAGGTCTGAAGTCACTTTGTGGGGCTTACATTGTGGAAAACCCACATAAATTACCCTATTTGAGAAAATAAACCACTCAAGTTACTCAAAACGGATTTTACAAACTTTGTTAACCCTTTAGGTATTCCACAAGAATTAAAGGAAAATGGAGATTAAATTTCTAAATTTCACTTTTTTTGCAGATTTTAATCCATATTTTCCTCTAACACATCAGGGGTTAACAGCCAACAAAACTCAATATGTATTACCCTGATTCTGCAGTTTAAAGAAACACCCCACATGTGGTCGTAAAGTGATGTAAAGGCACACGGCAGGGCGCAGAAGAAAAAGAGCGCCACATGGGTTTTGGAGAGCAGATTTTGTTGGACTAGTTATTAGACACCATGTCCCATTTGAAGCTCCCCAGGTGCACCCTACAGTAGAAACTCCCAAAAAGTGATGCCATTTTGGAAATGACAGGATAAGGTGACAGTTTTATTGGTATTATTTTGGGGTACATGTGATTTTTAATCGCTCCATATTACATTTTTTGTGAGGCAAGGTAACCAAAAAATGGCTGTTCTGGCACAGTTTTCATTATTTGTTTTTTACAATGTTCATCGGACAGGTTAGATGTGCTATTTTTATAGAGTAGGTTGTTACGGAGGCAATGATATCAAATATGTCTACTTTCTTTGTTTGTTTCAGTTTTACATAATAAAGCATTTTTAGAAAAAACATTAAGATTTCTATGTCTCCATTTTCTGAACACCATATATATATTTTTTTTCTGCCGATCGTCTTGTGCACAGGCTCGTTTTTTGCAGGAAGAGTTGACGTTTTTATTGGTACAATTTTGGGGTACATTTGATTTTTTGATCAGTCAATATTACACTTTATAGGGTGTTGTGCCTTTTCATAGGTATATAACATTTATATCAAAATATCCTAATTATCGTGGATTTGATATATTATAGGCCATATTGTGTTATATTCATCATTGTGTATGTATTTTAAAGTAGGCCGAAAGAGGTGTATGGAAAGGACACAGTTCATGTAGTTTTTTTTTTCTCTGTAGATGTACCAGTCTGAGAAGAGTCATTCTTGTCTCCTTATTGATTTATGACTGAGATAAGGATATTTTCTAGGCGCATCTGCTAATTATCCCTACGGTTTAATGTCTGTTGATGAAGCAAAAAATCTGTGATGTATATGTATATGTTTAATGAACATTAGGTTTTAGTATAAGATAATCAATAGAACATATATTTCGTTTTATATTATTGGATATTATGAAGGACGTCAATGCATCTATTATCTTATATATTCCTCACTAGGAATTCATATACTCCTAAAGCATGGTGAGAAGAATTTAAAGTGTAGACTATGTTAATGAGTCCTTTTTCAGGGAAGATGGTGTTATTTTAACTAACAATCAATCACCCGTTGAAGGGACAGAGGAGACACACGTCTGTGAGAGTACAAGGACCATTATATTCTTATTGGTACATAAGTATGGGAAAAATCTAAATGGTACCACAAAGTCTATGCCTTATTTGGTTTAAGTGTCAAAAATAATCCCTTAGCTCTGATTTAGGATTCCATATATTATGTGTATAGAATGAAAGAGAAATCAGACGTGGACAGTTAACTGTTAATAGTGATTATGCTAGTAGCTTATGCAATAGTGCCACCTAGGTATGAATAAGTAACATTGCACCAACAGCTGAAATACATTCTGGGTGATACAGTGACATTACAGTCATTATCATATGTACACGCCTAACCGACAATGATTGGAAAACTCCAAGTTAGGAAGGTGTGTCTAACTGATAAGTTTGTGATTTTAAACCACACAGATGAAGGAGAAGGAACAAGAACAGGGAGCAACAGAAGACACAGAAACACAGAGAAACAAAGAAAGAAAGGAGAGACCCCAGGAGAAAAATCCCAATGATCAGAACAAACTTTAGAGCTGACTTCCCTTAGACTCTGCATATCAACTGCACTCTTGGGTAATGTATAATTTTATTGTGTGTAGTATTGATTGAATTAATTAGCTTGATATTTAGGAAAATCCCTGCTTTATTGCGGATGTATAATGTTAGATGTACTACATCAATATTATCACTATTCAGTAAAGATGCATATTACTGAATAGGCCGAATGCACACGGCCGTGTTCCCGTGGCCGAGAGCGGTCCGTGGTATGCCGGGCTGGATTCCTGTTCAGAGCAGGAGCGCACGGCGTCATAGGTTGCTATGACGCCGTGCGCTTCATGCCGCCGCTGCTGTACAGTAATACACTCATATAGTGTATTACTGTAGTGCAGCGGTGGCAGGAAGCGCACGGCGTCATAGCAACCAATGACGCCGTGCGCTCCTGCTCTGAACAGAAATCCAGCCCGGCATACCACGGACCGCTCTCGGCCGCGGAACACGGCCGTGTGCATTCGGCCTTAAAGATCTAATATTGATATCAGGAGAAAATCTCTGAGTGGAATATTATATTCCATAGTCATATCAGGCTTGATAAAGTTGTGTAGCAATACTACCCGATATCCGAGATTGGTCATAGTTTGAGCAGAGCAAGGGTTCGTATCTGTCCTTATCAGTATTGATTGTATATCTCATAATTGTCGTTAAGACGCTTGTATCATATTTTTATGTTTAAGAGGTGATATGGAACGCTGATTGTCGTGTTAGAGCAATCTAGTGGCGAATTTTAGATGCTTGTACCTTATTTTACTAATTGCACAACATAATTAAATTAACAAGGAATTATTTTTTTGGTGTTTTATATGTCCACCTCTAGGATCAATTCCCTTTGAAAAATCTTCTTTGATCCTTTCTTTTATATAAAGCATTTGCTTTATATCACCGACATAAATTGGAGGCACTGCTGAGATAGTTAATTCATTAATTATTTGTGCAAATAGTAAAACGTGCCAATTTTCTTAGCTAACCAGATTGTTCATCTGTGTACTAATTATTGGAAGCAAAAATGAGCGCAGGCAGTAGTGAAGCGGGTTCTGGTGAAGCTACAGGAGGTAGTCCATCTAGCCCGGAACAGTTAATCCACAACATTGTTGAATATGTAAATTCACTAGTGTTGATCGAGCACCATAGTGCTCGGGTGCTCGAGCCAAACACATCGGGATGCTGGGAGTCAATGGGAGAACCCTAGCATTAAACCAGGCACCCCCTGCTCTGAAGAGGGGAGGGTTCCTGGTTCATAGTAAAAGGTCAGAAATTGATGGAAACACCACCGAAATTATTTGGGAACAGCATGGGGAGGATGTCTGGATGCATCTTGGATTCCCAGGTCGCTGCTGGGAACAATGTTGTCCGAGTAGTACACCACTTTTATAGACTGACAATAATATGCACAAAACAAAAGATAAAATCGAATTTAGAGGAAAAATTGTTAGGAAAAATTCTTTCCTGTATATTTACTTGTATATAAAGTGCAAGTGCCACATACAGTGCAACCTGTATATCACATTAAGGAGGGCCTCATTCACATTGTGGTACAGTTGTTCAGGTAGTGGTACTGCCAAAAATTACAAGGAGCCGGCACTACAATACACCCTTTGTTACACATAAAGGAGGGCATCATACAAAGCCTTGAAAAATTATGATTGCTGGCCTGCTAGTGACCCTCAAAAACATTTGGAGCAAGGGCCTGCTGATCTGACCATCTAAAACATTATGGGCGAGGGCCTTCTGCCGCTTTGTTGACGCTAGATAACCTGGGCCCGATCGCATGTCCCCGTGACGGCGACGATCCATTCGGATGTCTGCCCTATCAAATTTCAATGTTATTTTCAGCGTGAACCATGGTGACCAGGGTTTGATTCCGGAGAGGGAGCCTGAGAAACAGCTACGGCTACCACTTCCAAGCAAGGCAGCAGGCGTGCAAATTACACCTACTAGGTATAATTAGGTGAGGTCCTGCAGGTGAGCTGACCCTGTAAAAGAATGTAGGTGAAGACCTGCTGGTGAGCTGACCCTCTAAAAGATTGTAGGTGGGGGCCTGCAGGTGAGCAGACCCGCTAAAAAATTATATGCGAGGGCCTGCTGCTGAGCTGACCCTCTAAAACACTATGGTTGAGGGCCTGCTGCTGAAATGACCATTTAAAAAATTATGGGAGAGTGCCTGCTGCTTAACTGACTATTGAAAAAATTTACAGTTTTCAATGCAGGCCAGGTCGCCTGAATACTTCAGCTAGGAATAATGGAATAGGACTCCGGTTCTATTTTGTTGGTTTTCAGAACTGGGGCCATGATTAAGAGGGACGGCCGGGGGCATCCGCTGCTAGAGGTGAAATTTTTGCGCCGCTAGAGGTGAAATTCTTGGACCGGGCGCAAGATGAACCAAAGCAAAAGCATTTGCCAAAAATGTTTTCATTAATGAAAAACGAAAGTCAGAGGTTCAAAGACGATCAGATACCGTCGTAGTTCCGACCGTAAGCGATGACGACCAGCGATCCGGCGACGTTATTCCCATGACCCGCCGAGCTGCTTCCGGGAAACCAAAGTCTTTAGGTTCTGTGGGGAGTATGGTTGCAAAGCTGACAAAGTACACTGTATGTCACAGAAAAAAAATTCAGTGCACACGTTACACTGCAGATGTGGCACTAGTAAGGTCACTGTCAGAAGCGGACACCGTCTACGGAAAAAGTACAATGTATGTCACAGATAAATTTTTGAAGCGCACACGTTACACTGCAGATGTGGCCCTGGTAAGGTCACTGTCAGAAGCGGACACCGTCTATAGAAAAAGTACACTTGATGTCACAGATATTTTTTGGATGCGCTCACTTTACACTGAAGATGTAGCGCTGCTAATCTCACTGTCCGCAGTGGACACTGTCTATTGAAAAAGTACACTGGATGTCACAGATATTTTAGGGATGCACACACTTTACACAGGAGATGTGGCGCAGCTAATCTCACTGTCCGCAGCGGAGACCATCTATTGAAAAAGTACACTGGATGTCACATATTTTTTGGATGTGCACACTTTACCCTGAAGATGTGGCACGGATAATTTAACTGTCCGCAGCAGACACCATCTATGGAAAAAGTACACTAGATGTCACTGATATTTTAGGGATGCACACACTTTACACAGGAGATGTGCCGCAGCTCATCTCACTGTCCGCAGCGGACACTGTCTATTGAAAAAGTACATTGGATGTCACTGATATTTTTTGGATGCGCACACTTTACACTGGAGATGTGGCACTGGTAATGTCACTGTCCGCAGCAGACAGCTTCTATTGAAAAAGTACCCTGGACGTCACAGATATTTTTGGGATGAGCACACTTTACACTGGAGATGTGGCGCAGCTAATGTCACTGTCCACAGCGGACACCGTCTAAGGAAAAAGTACACTGGATGTCACAGATATTTTTTAGATGCGCACACTTTACAGTGGAGATGTGGCACGGATAATTTAACTGTACGCAGCGGATATCATCTACGGAAAAAGTACACTGGATGTCACTGATATTTTAGGGATGCGCACACTTTATGCAGGAGATGTGCCGCAGATAATTTAACTGTCCGCAGCTGACACCGTCTACGGAAAAAGTGCACTGGATGTCACTGATATTTTAGGGATGCGCACACTTTACACAGGAGATGTGGCACGGATAATTTAACTATCCGCAGTGGCCTATTACACGGTATTTAACGCAGGATGCGCTAAAAATATATACCGTATTTTTCGCCCTATAAGATGCACTTTTTCCCCCCCAAAAGAGGGGGGGAAATAGCAGTGTGTCTTATGGGGCGAATGCTGCTGATTTTGCCATATTTTCAATAATACACCCGCCGCGATGCTGCGCGGCGGGTGTATCAGCTGTGAGGGAGGAGGGGCTGAGGGCCGGCATCTGCTTTTATAATGACAGTGGGGCCCGTGCAGTAACTGTATTCTACTACACGGGCCCCGCTCACTGTATAATCGTATCTGTAATAGTTAATTATGTATATACCGGTAATCGCATAATCAGCGCTACTTACAACTACAAGCGCTCGGTAGGTAGCAGAGAGGAGGGAGGGGGCAGGCCGGGAGGACGGGCGCTGGCAGTGTGAGTCACTACGCCGCCTGCTTCATTCATAAAGTGGGCGGTGCAGGCACGTGACGTAGTGACTCAAGCTGCCAGCGCCCGTCCTCCCGGCCTGCCTCCTCCCTCCTCTCTGCTACCTACCGAGCGCTTGTAGTTGTAAGTAGCGCTGATTATGCGATTACCGGTATATACATAATTAACTATTACAGATACGATTATACAGTGAGCGGGGCCCGTGTAGTAGAATACAGTCACTGCACGGGCCCCGCTGTCATTATAAAAGCAGATGCGACCCCCACCCCTGTATTGAGGGTCATTCACTACAGGAACACTGTTATGGAGGGGATCTGTGGATGACACATAGCATAAGATGCTATATATGTGTCATCCACAGATCCCCCCCATAACTGTCATCCACAGATCCCCATAACAGTGCCATCCAGAGACCCCATAAGTGTCACCCACAGATCCCCCATAAGTGTCACCCACAGATCCCCCATAAGTGTCACCCACAGATCCCCCATAAGTGTCACCCACAGATCGCCCATAAGTGTCACCCACAGATCGCCCATAAGTGTCACCCACAGATCGCCCATAAGTGTCACCCACAGATCCCCCATAAGTGTCACCCACAGATCCCCCATAAGTGTCACCCACAGATCCCCCATAAGTGTCACCCACAGATCCCCCATAAGTGTCACCCACAGATCCCTCATAACAGTGCGTCACCCACAGATCCCCCATAACAGTGCGTCACCCACAGATCCCCATAACAGTGCGTCACCCACAGATCCCCCATAACAGTGCGTCACACACAGATCCCCCATAACAGTGCGTCACCCACAGATCCCCCATAACAGTTCGCCATCCACAGATCCTTCATAACAGTGCGCCATCCACAGACCCCAATTAGTTCAAAACCCACCAAAAGCACAACTATTGGTTCAAAATATTTTTTTTCTTATTTTCCTCCTCAAAAACCTAGGTGCGTCTTATGGGCCGGTGCGTCTTATAGGGCGAAAAATACGGTATTGCTGCTGTCACACGCAATAGTCCTTAGAAGGACTTTTGGGTCTCTGAAAAGTTTTTCTAATACAATCTTCCAATAGCACTCCCTACACTCTGTCCCTTCCTATGCACAGCTCTCCCTAAGACTAAGCAATTTAGCGCAGGTTGTGCTACAAACATATATTGCTGCTGTCACACACAATAGTCCTTAAAAGCACTTTTGGGTCTCTGAAAAGGTTTTGTAATAATATTCTTCCAATAACACTCTCTACACTGTCTTTCCCTTTCTATGCTCAACTCTCCCTGACTAAGACTGAGCCGAATACGTGTCATCGGGTGCTTTATAGCACTCGATGACGCATTCCGGCCAGCCAATCACTGTAATGCTACTAACCTACATGGCTACATGCCAGTACCACCCCGCACGTTTATTGGCTGTGTAGCAGCCAAGAAATGCGCAGGGAGGAGACTCGAGCATTGCGCTCGAGCACATGCGGTACTCGGCCGATTACCGCCATGTGCCAAGCATCGAGATGCTCGAGCCGAATAAATGTTCGACCGAGCATACTCGATCATCACTAAAATTCACGGTTGGGTTTGGATCAGGATGTAACTACATGGTTAAATGAGCTGCAGGCAGAAGCCAAGAGAGAATGTGTGGATGTATGGACATCACTTGGTATGGTCAGGAGACATCTAACCTATTTTTCTGTGCTTAAAAGTAACGCCAGTAAAGACCAACACCTCCTAAAGAGGTTGCCACCAGTCCTGTATGCAATATTAGAAGTCAGTACCCTCTTAAAGATAGAAATGTGTGTATAACAGAAATGCAGGCTTATATATCCCGTATAGAAACTGTTAAGGGAAATATGGCTTTCAGCCAGAACCTAATCCTGATGACCACACAAATATGCCTAATAATTGGACCCAGTGGTATTCACCCATTCAGTATGGCCAGTAGCAGTGTGTCCCTTGTTAGCATATCTAAGGCAGGAAGGGCACATTGTGAAAGCGTTTGAACAACATCCTCTTGACCAAGAGATGGGGGAAGATATTCGGGTGGTCACAGGGTGGGGGGCTGGGACACAGCAACATATAGGTGAAAGTTGGGAGTGAGGCTGGGTCTTCTCTTCCTGGACGACACCCTGGGATGAACAGCATTTCAGGAGCAAGCTAAGTTATATGTGTGCGTCTAAGGGTATGTATATAAGTATAATATCCCAGTAGACTTTATTTGTGTATATATAGATATTTGTAGTCGGTGATTGTATTACCAATAGATTATATATGCTGTTTATGCAGCATATACTAATGGTCAGGTACTGGATGTGAGTTGGTTAGAAGAGTAGATCCAGTAGAATGTATATTGGTGGACTCTGGATATAATGTATATACAGTTTCGAGAAAAAGTAAGTGAACCCTTTGGAATGATATGGATTTCTGCACAAATTGGTCATAAAATGTGATCTGATCTTCATCTAAGTCACAATAGACAATCACAGTCTGCTTAAACTAATAACACACAAAGAATTAAATGTTACCATGTTTTTATTGAACACACCATGTAAACATTCACAGTGTAGGTGGAAAAATATGTGAACCCCTAGACTATTGACATCTCCAAGAGCTAATTGGAGTGAGGTGTCAGCCAACTGGAGTCCAATCAATGAGATGAGATTGGAGGTGTTGGTTACAGCTGCCCTGCCCTATAAAAAACACACACCAGTTCTGGGTTTGCTTTTCACAAGAAGCATTGCCTGATGTGAATGATGCCTCGCTCAAAAGAGCTCTCAGAAGACATACGATTACGAATTGTTCATTTGCATAAAGCTGGAAAGGGTTATAAAAGTATCTCCAAAAGCCTTGCTGTTCATCAGTCCACGGTAAGACAAATTGTCTATAGATGGAGAAAGTTCAGCACTGCTGCTACTCTCCCTAGGAGTGGCCGTCCTGTAAAGATGACTGCAAGAGCACAGCGCAGACTGCTCAATGAGGTGAAGAAGAATCCTAGAGTGTCAGCTAAAGACTTACAAAAGTCTCTGGCATATGCTAACATCCCTGTTAGCGAATCTAAGATACGTAAAACACTAAACAAGAATGGATTTCATGGGAAGATACCACAGAGGAAGCCACTGCTGTCCAAAAAAACATTGTTGCATGTTTACAGTTTGCACAAGAGCACGTGGATGTTCCACAGCAGTACTGGCAAAATATTCTGTGGACAGATGAAACCAAAGTTGAGTTGTTTGGAAGAAACACACAAAACTATGTGTGGAGAAAAAGAGGCACAGCACACCAACATCAAAACTTCATCCCAACTGTGAAGTATGGGGGTGGGGGCATCATGGTTTGGGGCTGTTTTGCTGCGTCAGGGCCTGGACAGATTGCTATCATCGAAAGAAAAATGAATTCCCAAGTTTATCAAGACATTTTGCAGGAGAACTTAAGGCCATCTGTCCACCCGCTGAAGCTCAACAAAAGATGGATGTTGCAACAGGACAACGACCCAAAGCATAGAAGTAAATCAACAACAGAATGGCTTAAAAATAAGAAAATATGCCTTCTGGAGTGGCTCAGTCAGAGTTCTGACCTCAACCCGATAGAGATGCTGTGACATGACCTCAAGAAAGCGATTCACACCCGACATCCCAAGAATATTGCTGAACTGAAACAGTTCTGTAAAGAGGATCGGTCAAGAATTACTCCTGACCGTTGTGCACGTCTGATCTGCAACTACAGGAAACGTTTGGTTGAAGTTATTGCTTCCAAAGGAGGTTCAACCAGTTATTAAATCCAAGGGTTCACATACTTTTTCCACCTGCACTGTGAATGTTTACATGGTGTGTTCAATAAAAACATGGTAACATTTAATTCTTTGTGTGTTATTAGATTAAGCAGACTGTGATTGTCTATTGTTGTGACTTAGATGAAGATCAGATCACATTTTATGACCAATTTGTGCAGAAATCCATATCATTCCAAAGGGTTCACATACTTTTTCTTGCAACTGTACATACACATTATTAGCCGCATTTGCTTAGCATCCAGGGTGGACAGGTACGGAGCTGGCTGTGTGTGGTGGTGTCCTCTATGTATTGTGTTATCTGTATCTCTATGTATAATGTCCATTGCTTTGTCATCTCCATGTTATCAGTAAACTACTTTTATATATAAGTATCTGCGATGGTTGTGTGTTGCTCCTGGGCTATATGAAGGACTGGAAGAGGTGTAATTATACACAGAATAATCGGGTTGTATGGGAAACAAGGGCAACATGCTAGGAATAGAATAGAAGGGATGGAAAACGGAGATATACATAAAACTCCAATTTCTAAGAAGCAAAATCCCCTCTTCAATGGCGAGCTAGGCCCAAATGTTTTAATTGATCTCTGTTAGGATATACTGTTGAAATTGCTGTTATACTGTGAATTTAGGTTTTTAGACCTGGGAGATTCGGACTGGTAACACAGTTTCATTGAGTCCTATTGTGAGTTCAATGAATTACAGAGAACCTATTTAAGTGACGTTCCTAGGTTACTGACTGTTTCCTTTGTTTCCCATTATAACCTGTGAGGTGCTTGTTCTTGTTTTGTATTTTTTTGTTTTTTTCTCCAGTCCTTCAGTAGAATCTGCTGGTTGGTAAAAGATTCTTTCAGGAGTAACACACAGATCGCAGGGATAACCATGAGTGACAAAGCAGGACATGGGACTTTTGAAAAGTTAAGTAGATACAGTACGTTTAACCCTGTATTGCCTAGATCAAATGAATCTGTGCAAATGTTATGGGAATCTCTGGTAGATCAAGCTGATTCCTATGACACATTGCACATTGCTAAGCGTGGTGTGCTCAAACAAACCTCCAAGCGCCTTCACATGCTTGCTAAGCTGATGTGCATATTTGATGATGCGTTAGCAAGCTGGAGAAGGTGGGATCCTTTGAAGAGACAAAGCCCCCTGTAAATTTGCATTGTTGTTGTTGTGCAGAAGCGGTTAAACAGGTTTCTAGTCTAGAAACACCTGTATTTACAAATGCCTGTGAAGGCAATAGAAACCTATCTTGGCCCAAGTGCAAAATATTAATACTTCACTTTTATTGAATTGTTCATTAAAAAGTGTCACTGATTGGTGTGATTCACATATGAAGGACACAGACAAACATACAAAATAACCTTCTAAGGTGTTAAAAACACAGACTGCGACCCACTGTGGGAGATAGTGAAAAATACCCGGTTGGAGGTGATGTACTTGAACCACTCTCTCCAAAAATAGTGAGAACTACAATTGTGTTAACACGTCCCGCAAGTGTTATATTAAGGTAACAGTGAAAAAGCCCAACCCCTGTTTGTTACTGCCAGGGTGAGTTGCCACACCTATAAGTGCTGATGCCCACTCAAACTGGTCCTCAGAAAGGGACTGAATTAAAGATTGTTGCTAATTAGTTATGAAAGGGGATTTGTTGCATCAACCCTCTACACAACTAAGAGTGTTAATTAGCAACTGGCACTAAGATGCAGACAGTGGCTGCATTGTTGGCCACCTGACAATGGTGATGCCAGACAGGTCACATCAGTGCATTCAGGGCTGGCAACACTGCTAAACCAATAAACATACAGACTGCTTGTGGTACCAGGCAAGTGCCGGTGGTGCAAACGGGACTAGTAACACTGATGTGCTCCTAAGTGTGCAGCCTGCTGGTGGTGCCAGACAGGTCACAACATAACATCAGGGCCACTACCTCTCACTAACAGTGGGAAACATAGCTGCTAGTTAAAACCTAAATCTGCCCCCCGACATGTTTCGCCAGTATCTCTGGCTTCCTCAGGGGTAACGGGCAGCGATGAATGGACTACGATACCGGAAGTATATATAGTGTGTTCCAGTGATTGACAAGTGCCACCACCCTATCAATGACAGGGGCGGAACCTGCCATCAACCAATTGCCATAACAGGGAAGGCTGACATCATAACTCACTGCCACCCTTCTATGTCGCCTCCCAATTGACGTCAGAGCGGTGCCATCTGACCCCAGCGCGCATGCGCCGCCACTCCGACATCGGCCGTCCAACAGAGCAGCTCATTGCGCATGCGCTGCGCCATGGATGGCTGCGCACCAACTCTAAGGGAGACAAATAGCACCGCGATAAACCAAGGAGACAGGTTAGGTCTCACACCTGGAAAGTGGAAATGGATGGCTATCATTATAGGAGAATGCAATTTGATAATAAATGTCATTACGGCTGCTAGATATTCACACAATGCCAAGCTGAAAGTTAGAAATGATGACACCCTATTAGTCAAAAAGACTTATTTCCTGAAATACTGCTGCATTATAAAACGGGCTAGAAAGACCACCACATTACAATGCATACACTCACGGGTTTGTATTATTTATTGTTCATCAAATGGCATGGCAGCAGTTGTTTATGATTGAACAGTAAATGTGTCTTGTCAATCATGAACAAGTGTGATTCTTTGTTTTAATAATCAAAAATTCTACATGTATAGAATAATAAAACATATAAACTATAGTCGTCCACATCGTTATTGGGATTTCCATGTACTTATTCTGATACAAGTTATTTAATCCGGTAAAGAAAATCCAAAACTATTCTGACACTATGTCTGTGTGTGAGTGTAGATTCTACTAATACTCTAACCATTGCTGTAATCGATGGATGAAATATTTGAATAACTAACTCATAAATACCTCCCAAATTATAAAAAAGCAGTGAAGGCGAATCCTTCATTGAGTCCCTTTGGGTTTAAACTATCAAGGCGATAAATCCACCTGGTTTCTTCTTGTAAAAGAATGACATCCAGGTCGCCTTTTCTTGCCCCTAAAGTTTTTTTGCAGATGCCCCAGAATTTCAATACCCTATGGTCTCCCCCATGATGACCTCTGACATGTCTGGAGATGGATGTGTCTGCAAGGGTATTGATGCTACTGATGTGTTGGCAGATCCTTCTCCTAAATTCTTGAGATGTCTTTCCAACATAAATCTTGAGACAAGGACATTGAATGGCGTAAACTATACCTTTGGTCTTACAATTGATAAATTGCCTAATCTGGTATTCTCTTTTGTCAACAGGATTTATAAAGGACCGACATCTCCTCACAAGTGGACAGTAAACACAATTTCCACACGGGTAAGTGCCCACTACATTTGATTTCAACCAAGTTGTTTTCGGTGGTTCTGGACGAAAAAAACTGTGGACTAATACGTCCTTTAGATTTCTGCCACGGCGATAGGTCACGCTGGGATTAGATGTAATGACTGTCCTCAAATCATTATCAGCCCACAGGACATGCCAATGCTTCCTAAGGATCCCAAACACCTTATTGTTTTGAGCATCAAAAGTGCCGATACATCTAACCGTGTGCATCTTTGAAACCTTAGACGAATTGATCAGAAGTTCCGTCCTACTGGTCCTACTTGCCCTAGCATAGGCCTGATGTAGGACCTTTTTTGGATAACCCCTGGCTCGGAAACGATCGTATAAAATCTTGCTTTCTTTTTCAAAGCTTGCTTCGTCCGAGCAGTTTCTACGGGCCCTGATGTATTGCCCTATGGGTATCCCTTTCCTAAGGGGTTTGGGATGGAAACTATTCCATTCCAATAAGCAGTTCGTCGCTGTGGGTTTACGGTAAACTTCTGACCGGATGTGGCCATCAGGGTCCAAGGACAATTTGAGATCCAGGAAAGTGATAGTGCTGTCATTTATCTCTGATGTGAATGCCATTCCAATGGCGTTAGTGTTAAGTGCTGTAACAAAACTGTGAAAATTCTCGGTGGTGCCATCCCAGAGGATTAGCACATCATCGATGTACCTACCCCAAAATAAAATGTGCTGGGTGAATTCAAAAAAATCAGACGTGAAAACTATGGTATCCTCCCACCACCCCAAAAATAAATTTGCGTAATTTGGTGCACATTTACTCCCCATTGCGGTCCCAACAGATTGCAAATAATATTGGCCGTCAAAAAGGAAGTAATTGTGTGTGAGTAAATAGTGGAGAAGAGTTAAAAGAAACTCATTATGTGCGTGAAACTGAATACTTTTTGTTGAAAGAAAAGTGGAAACCGCCTTTATCCCTAAATTGTGCCTAATGTTTGTATATAGGGCCTCAACGTCGAGGCTAGCTAGTTTCGTTGTCGGAGTGACCTGGATGTCCTGGAGCCTGATGACCACATCCTTAGTGTCCTTAATAAATGATGATAAACTAGGCACAAAAGGTGCTATGAATTCATCAATATATTGACTGATATTTTCCGTCAGGCTGTTGTTACCCGACACTATTGGCCTGCCTGGTACCGGTCGTCTCTGTTTGTGCACTTTAGGGATCGCATAGATGGTAGCGATCGTCGGATGCATCTTAAGGAGATATTTGTATTCCTCTTTCGATATTAGTTTGTCAGCCTTGGCTGTAGTCAGAATTACTTTCAATTCTGCTAGAAACCTATCCGTCGGGTTACAATCCAGCTTCTGATATGTATTACTTTGTTTGACCAAGTCCTCAACCATTTTTTTGTAGTCCTGTTTGTCCATAAGGACAACATTTCCCCCCTTATCCGAAGATTTTATTACCAGGTCTTCATTCTGGCTAAGTTCCTCTAAGGCCCGTTGTTCCTCAATTCCAAGATTAAGTTGTGCAGATGGTATTTTAGTACTCAAGGTTTTTAAGTCCCTTGTTACTAATTGTACAAAAGTGTCAATGTTGCCATACTGAGTAAAAGGGGGAGTGTATTTTGATTGTGATTTTAATCCTGAGAGTGGTGCCTCAACTATATCTTGGGCGTTTTCATCAAAGGTATCTAGTAATTCCAGGATAGCCAAAGCCTGTCTTTCATTGGCCTGTGTCCGCTGGAATTCTCTAGACTGTTGGCTGAACATTTTATGAAGGGCAAGCTTCCTAGCAAACAGGTTAATGTCTTAGGCATTTGTAAATACAGTTGTGATTAACCTTTGCCCAGGTCAGGTCCTGAATTTATGGATTAGTCTAGAAACACAACACAAAGAGAAAGTCAGTCAGATCAGCCTGCTGCAGTCTCAGCTGAGAAAGAAAAATACTATACAGATGTTGATGAAGTTTTTATACAGCTGTATATGGAGATAACGGGCTATAAGGAAAAAGCAGCCTCTACAGAGGTGATAACTGCTGACCTGAGGGCCGAGTTAGCAAAGAGGGGTGAGACAATTAGCAACATGCAGAAGACAATTACTGAGCTCTCACATCACAAAGATTTGCACTCAAAGCAAATTTGTGTTTTGAGTGCAAACAGGGGGACAGATGAGAGTGAGAGCGCTCCTATGGCTGCCTCCAATCAGACTGATTCCACTCCAATAGCTGTACATAGGGCTGCTGGTGACACCATTCGTGGATTAGGAGGTGGCATGGGAAATTTACAGACCACTTCCAACTCACAATGCGGCAGAATTGCATTCTTTCCATAACATGGAGAGGATGCAATTTCTGCTAAAGATGTGTAAACTGATTCCTACATATCATCCAGACGCAGATCCTTTCACTTCCTGTGATATTTTTGAGGGACATTGCCAGAAATTTTCTGTCCCTCCAGAATATCGCATGGAACTGTTCAAGCTTTGGTTGCCTACACATCTTTTTCAAAGATATGAGGTCATAGAGAAAATTGCCTCCAGGAATGGCCTATTTCATGATGAGGAAGACAGGCTTTCCATCCTCATGAAATTGGTAACCGGCCATACGGACGTCAGCCCAGAGGTCCTGAGTAACTTCAGGCCTACCATCCATGATGAGCCCTTGTCGCTTTGTGGAAGGTTTGAAGCCATGTATAGGAAGGTGACAAAGGATCATGATGTAGGAGCCCCACAAGGCATGATACGGATGTTTGTGGAGAAGTTTCCATATCTTGATACCACAATTCGTTTAAATGCAGCTAAGGAGACATCACTGATTGAAGCAGCAATGGTAATAGAGCAGGTCAGGCAGGATTTGCTAAAGAGTCACAAATCTGCAAAAATCAGGAAGAAGGTAGCATTTAATAAAAAAATGCAAGATGGCTGCACGTTAAAGGGGATGGCAGCTAACAAAATATCTGTGTATTCTAGTGCTCTTCAAAGAACAAAGTGGGAGAATATACAGTGTTTCCATTGTCTGCAATCTGGACACATAAAACGACTCTGTCCGCGCAGAGATGTAAGTTGGGGTGGCTTTCAACCACACATACAATTGCAAAGACAGAGACCTGTTCCATTTGTGAGCCAACAGGCTACACATCAAACAGGGCTGCAAAAAGACACCATTACAACAGATATCCCTACTGGGAATCTGTTATAATAGATTTGTGGTGGGGATCCCTAAAGATCTGGCCATAATATGTAACTCAGGGGTCCCCCATATACTGGCCAGAGCATGCAATCAAAGTAAACCTATAATAGCCCCAGTGCATGGGGACATGGTCACCAACACAGGGGGGGGGGGGGGGGTAGGTTTACTGTTGCATAACCTTTTGTTTGTTTGTCCTCAGTGTGTAATGCAAATGTGATAGAGTTCTTGTCTTTAATCTCCTCACCCAGGTGTCTGTTGGGGGAGCTGTTAGGAATTTATGACTCTCTATTGTAGGGGTAAGGCCATAGAGCTCACAAACAGATGGTATTGTCCCTCAACCATGAGGAGACAATTGAGTTTAGATGAGCTCTTTTGCTTGCTTGGTTCATAAAGGATAACTTCTTGTACAATAGGACAGTTCAGTCTGGGAGTGCTCTTTTCATGTTGGGCAGGTACCTTAAAAAAAAATAAAAAAAATAACAAAGTCTGGTTGGGAGGCGGCCCTCGCCTATATCACTAGGACGGCATATAATATATGGTTCTAATTTTTGGTGCCAAGGTCTGTTGCTCCCTAAACTTGGCTCAGAGTGTCACCATAAGGGCATGTCGTTGCATATCTCCAGTGTGTCTTACTCAGGTAAACCCTGTACTGTCAGCTTCTGAATTGGGTCACTAAAGAGTATAGAGAAATGGCAGTCTATCTCCCTGTCTGTCACTGGCACTTATAAGCAGGCGTTCAGTCAGGCCAAAACTGACTGGGCTCATTAACGGTAGTAACTAACTTCCATGGATACATGGCGTGAAATTTGGGTGCTAGCCCACAAAGTCCGCAGCGCAGCCAGTAGGTTGTGGGGCATAGCTCTCCCTATTGGGGATTCTGCAAGGGAGTGGGTTGACCCCACAGTGATCCGCAGAGGCGCTTTGTATAAATTACGACTGTCCAGTCGGACGCAGAACTTGGGCGCATGCGTTGCAAGTGGGAGCTCCCACTGGGTTGTGATATATAGCCTCAGTTTGTAATGTACCTACTAAGAGTGCCAAGTGTTATCTACAGATACTGTCAACAGGGGGAGGCCATGATATCTCCTGATGGATTTTCAGAACTGCAGCTGTTGAGGTGTGCTCCCCTGAGGAGCAGACTGTTGTGTTTTAATATGATTTCAGGTGGAGAAATGCCCAGAGACACAATGATTTCCCTTGATCTAAGAAGATGACCAGACATCTGTACCCATCATGAAGCCACCAGATGATCCCAGATGAAATCCCAGATGAACATCAGAACCATCCATGCACAAGAAGATGAATCAACCGATTGGCCAAAAATGCAACATAAATGAGCTTATAATTAGTGTTGAGCGAACAGTTCGAGCATAGTTCGGGTCCGTACCGAATTTTGGGGTGTTCGTGACACGGACCCGAACCCGAACTTTTTCGTAAAAGTTCGGGTTCGGGTTCGTCGTTCGGCATGTATTTTGGCGCATTTTGAAAGGCTGCAAAGCAGCCAATCAACATGCATCATACTACTTGCCCTAAGATGCCATCGCAGCCATGCCTACTATTGGCAAGGCTGTGATTGGCCAAGTGCAGCATGTGACTCAGCCTCTTTATAAGCTTGTGCGCACGTCGGGACGTGCTCACTCCCGATGTGAATAGAACAGGGATAGACGCAGCTGATGCTAGGGCGAGAATAGGCAGGGATAATTGAATAACTGGAAGCAAATTTCTCTCCTCCACCTGTGATTCATCTGAACAACTGCAGCTGAGCTGCTTTTTTGATAGGGATTGGCTATTTTTAGAGTGGCCAGAGTGATTTTTCCATCCACATGTACCCGGGCTGACCGCCGGCCGCCATTTTGCGACTTGTAGTGCTGCAGCAGAAGCTGCCACAGTGTGCATTCCAAAGCTCCAAACAAGTCAGACATCTACACCTGGGATTCAGACCAATAGCGATTTAGCAGCACAGTCCAAGGCTATTTTTTTTAAAGGTTGTGCAGACCATTTTGTGGCACATGTTACTGGGCTGATAGGCGGCGGCCATCTTGGGACTAGTGCTGCAGCACAATCTCTCCCAACGTCCATTAATCACTTGTAATAGTGGTCTGTGCCATAGAAATCCTACATCAGGGACTTGGGTGTGCTTGTGTCACCCCTACTAAGACCAGTCCACCTGTAATCCATACAGTGAAAAGCCATAAAGTATTCCAGTGAGGGAATTTTTTTTTTATTTAAAAAAGGCCAAGTTAGTTTATCTGGCGTTCAATATACTAGATACAGTTAGGCCTGCGTTTCATACATCTGGAATTAGCAAACTAATGTGCTGGGGTTGGGAAAACATATATGTACCCATACTAGAATCTGTCAAAGAAAGCGGTACTCACATATAACAGTCATTCCATCTGTAATCCATACAGTCAAAAGACTGAAAGTATTCCAGTGAGGGAATTTTTTTTATTTAAAAAAGGCCAAGTTAGTTTATCTGGCGTTCAATATACTAGATACAGTTAGGCCTGCGTTTCATACATCTGGAATTAGCAAACTAATGTGCTGGGGTTGGGAAAACATATATGTACCCATACTAGAATCTGTCAAAGAAAGCGGTACTCACATATAACAGTCATTCCATCTGTAATCCATACAGTCAAAAGACTGAAAGTATTCCAGTGAGGGAATTTTTTTTATTTAAAAAAGGCCAAGTTAGTTTATCTGGCGTTCAATATACTAGATACAGTTAGGCCTGCGTTTCATACATCTGGAATTAGCAAACTAATGTGCTGGGGTTGGGAAAACATATATGTACCCATACTAGAATCTGTCAAAGAAAGCGGTACTCACATATAACAGTCATTCCATCTGTAATCCATACAGTCAAAAGACTGAAAGTATTCCAGTGAGGGGATTTTGCTTATAAAAAATAATATATTTCATTGTGGTGCGAGTTGAATCGCAACAATGAAGAAAAATACTATTAAGGGACGAGGACGCGGTCGTGGTGGTGTCCGTGGAGCCTCTGTTGCTGGTAGAGGACGTGGCCGTTCGGCCCCAGGCGCACACAGTAGGGAACGAACTCCCTCAACTAGCCGGCAGAATGTACCGCAATATCTCGTGGGGCCCAATGCCGCTCTTAGGATGGTAAGGCCTGAGCAGGTACAGTCATTAATCGATTGGGTGGCCGACAGTGCTTCCAGCACGTTCACCACATGGTCTTCCACCCAGTCTTCTGCGGAAAGCGCACAGGTGGCACCTGAAAACCAAGCCCATCAGTCTGTCACATCACCCCCAAGCATATCAGGGAAACGGTCTGAGCCACAAGTTATGCAGCAGTCTCTTCTTCTGTTTGAAGACTCTGCTTCCAGGGTTTCCCAGGGGCGTCCACCTAGCCCTTCCCCAGTGGAGGAAGACATACCATGCACTGACGCACAACCACTTATGTCTCCAGATGAAGAGGACATGGGAATACCACCACAGCAGAGTCACCGACTCTCTGATGATGACGAAACACAGGTGCCCACTGCCGCGTCTTTTTGCAGTGTGCAGACTGAACAGGAGGAGGTCAGGGAGGGAGACTGGGTGGAAGACGATGCAGAGGACGATGAGGTCTTAGACCCCACATGGACTGAAGGTCGTGGCGATGACTTTCACAGTTCAGAGGAAGAGGTAGTGGTGAGACCGAGACAACAGCGAAGCCAAAGAGGGAGCAGGGGGCCAAAGCAGACGAGCCGCCGCCCCCAGAGTTCGCCTGCTACTGGACATCGCCAACAGGGACCCAGCCCCACAAAGGCAGCTTCAAAGAGTTCCCTGGCATGGCACTTCTTTAAACAATGTCCTACCGACAAGACCCGAGTGACTTGCACGCTCTGCCATCAGAGCCTGAGGCGAGGCATTAACGTTCTGAACCTCAGCACAACCTGCATGACCAGGCATCTACATGCAAAGCATGAACTGCAGTGGGGTACACACCTTAAAAACCAGGCACTCGCTGAGGCTCCCCCTGCTCCCTCTACCGCTGCTGCCTCGGCTTCCGCCTCGAGAGGAATGTTGCCACCTGCCGAGCAGCAAACAGAGGATGTGCCACCGACACCACCACCACCGCCACCGTCAACTAGCGTCTCCACTATATCACACAGCAGCGTTCAGCTCTCAATATCTCAAACCTTAGAGAGGAAGCGCAAATTCCCCCCGAGTCACCCTCGAGCCCTTGGCCTGAACGCCAGCATTTCTAAACTGCTGGCCTTTGAAATGCTGTCATTCCGGCTGGTGGACACAGACAGCTTCAAACAGCTGATGGCCATGGCTGTCCCGCAGTATGTGGTTCCCAGCCGCCACTACTTCTCCAAGACAGCCGTGCCTTCCCTGCACATGCAAGTGTCCGATAAAATCAAGTGTGCACTGCGCAACGCCATTTGTGGCAAGGTCCACCTAACCACAGATACGTGGACCAGTAAGCACGGCCAGGGACGCTATATCTCACTAACTGCACACTGGATGAATGTAGTGGCGGCTGGGCCCCCGGCGGACAGTTCCTTGGCGCACGTCCTTCCGCCCCCTAGGATCGCAGGGCATCATTCTCTGCCTCCTGTAGCCTCCTCCTCCTACTCGGCTTCCTCCTCCACTGCTTCCACCAGCTCATCCGGTCAGCCACACACCTTCACCACCAACTTCAGCACAGCCCGGGGTAAACGTCAGCAGGCCATTCTGAAACTCATATGTTTGGGGGACAGGCCCCACAGCGCAAAGGAGTTGTGGCGGGGTATTGAACAACAGACCGACGAGTGGTTTCTGCCGGTGGGCCTCAAGCCAGGCCTGGTGGTATGCGATAATGGGCGAAATCTCGTGGCAGCTCTGGGACTAGCCGGTTTGACGCACATCCCTTGCCTGGCGCATGTGCTGAACTTGGTGGTGCAGAGGTTCATTCACCACTACCCCAACATGTCAGAGCTGCTGCATAAAGTGCGGGCCGTCTGTGCGCGCTTCCGCCGTTCACATCCTGCCGCTGCTCGCCTGTCTGCGCTACAGCGGAACTTCGGCCTTCCCGCTCACCGCCTCATATGCGACGTGCCCACCCGGTGGAACTCCACCTTGCACATGCTGGAGAGACTGTGCGAGCAGCAGCAGGCCATAGTGGAGTTTCAGCTGCAGCACGCTCGCGTCAGTCGTACTGCCGAACAGCACCACTTCACCACCAATGATTGGGCCTCCATGCGAGACCTGTGTGCCCTGCTGCGCTGTTTCGAGTACTCCACCAACATGGCTAGTGGCGATGACACTGTTATCAGCGTTACAATACCACTTCTATGTCTCCTTGAGAAAACACTTAGGGCAATGATGTTAGAGGAGGTGGCCCAGGTGGAGGAGGAGGAGGAGGATGAGGGCTCGTTTCTAACACTTTCGGGCCAGTCTGTTCGAAGTGGCTCAGAGGGAGGTTTGTTTAAGCAGCAGAGGACAGGTTCACAAGTCGCCAGCCAAGGCACTGTACTGGAGGACGAGGAGGAGGAGGTGGAGGGGGACGAGGATGACGCAAGTTCACAGCGGGGTGGCAGCCCAGGCCCATCACTGGTGCGTGGCTGGGGGGATACGGTGGACGATGACGATACGCCTCCCACAGAGGACAGCTTGTCCTTACCCATGGGTAGCCTGGCCCACATGAGCGAATATATGCTCCAATGCCTGCGCAACGACAGCAGAGTTGCCCACGTTTTAACGTGTGCAGACTACTGGGTGGCCACCCTGCTGGATCCCCGGTATAAAGACAATGTGCCCACTTTAATTCCTGAACTGGAGCGCGACCGTAAGATGCGCGAGTACAAGCGCACGCTGATAGAGGCGCTCTTGAGAGCATTCCCACATGTCACAGGGGAACAGGTGGAAGGTGAAGGCAGAGGAGTGGCAAGAGGTCGCCAACGCAGCTGTGTCACGGCCAGCTCAACTGAGGGCAGGGTTAGCATGGCAGAAATGTGGAAAAGTTTTGTCTCCACGCCACAGCTATCTGCACCGACACCTGATACGGAACGTGTTAGCAGGAGGCAGCATTTCACTAACATGGTTGAACAGTATGTCTGCACACCCCTCCACATCCTGACGGATGGTTCGGCCCCATTCAACTACTGGGTTTCGAAATTGTCCACGTGGCCAGAGTTAGCATGTTATGCCTTGGAGGTGCTTTCCTGCCCGGCGGCCAGCGTTTTATCTGAACGCGTATTCAGCACGGCAGGGGGCGTCATTACTGACAAGCGCAGCCGCCTGTCCACAGCCAACGTGGACAAGCTGACCTTCATAAAGATGAACCAGGCATGGATCCCACAGGACCTGTCCCTCCCTTGTGCAGAGTAGTCCTTATTAACTGCCTAAAACATGTCTTGTTGTGCTACGGGCCACTTCTTTATTTGATACAAATTTTATGAAACCCACAGTTGAATGAAACTCTTCTCTGTCTGGGCGCCGGGGCCTAACCAGATGAAAGTGGCCGGTTAAACTAACGGGTGACATGAAGCCATAACCTCTGCCATGCTACCTCTGTCTTCTGTCTGGGTGCTGAGGCCTAAGTCAAATAAAGCGGTCTTCTGCTGTGCTGGGGGATATGAAGCTAATCTCTGACCTCTCTCCTCTGTCTGGGTCCAAAGGCCTAAATCACTGAAAGAGGCCTTCTCCTGTGGTGTGTGATATGATGCCAGAATATGTGCTGTGGGGCCTCTCTCCTCTTCCTGGGTGCAGGGGTCAAATAAACTAAATTGTGGCCTACTCCTGTGGTGGTTGATATGATGCCTGATTCTCTGATGTGGAACCTCTCTCCTCTGTTTGGGTGAAGGGGTCAAAGTAACTAAATGGTGGCTTCTCCTGTGGTGGCTGATATGATGCCAGAATATGTGCTGTGGTGCCTCTCTCCTCTTCCTGGGTGCAGGGGTCAAAGTAACTAAATGGTGGCTTCTCCTGTGGTGGCTGATATGATGCCAGAATATGTGCTGTGGGGCCTCTCTCCTCTTCCTGGGTGCAGGGGTCAAAGTAACTCAATGGTGGCTTCTCCTGTGGTGGCTGATATGATGCCAGAATATGTGCTGTGGGGCCTCTCTCCTCTTCCTGGGTGCAGGGGTCAAAGTAACTCAATGGTGGCTTCTCCTGTGGTGGCTGATATGATGCCAGAATATGTGCTGTGGTGCCTCTCTCCTCTGTCTGGGTCCAAAGGCCTAAATCACTGAAAGAGGCCTTCTCCTGTGGTGTGTGATATGATGCCTGAATATGTGCTGTGGTGCCTCTCTCCTCTTCCTGGGTGCGGGGGTCAAAGTAACTCAATGGTGGCTTCTCCTGTGGTGGCTGATATGATGCCAGAATATGTGCTGTGGTGCCTCTCTCCTCTTCCTGGGTGCGGGGGTCAAAGTAACTCAATGGTGGCTTCTCCTGTGGTGGCTGATATGATGCCAGAATATGTGCTGTGGGGCCTCTCTCCTCTTCCTGGGTGCAGGGGTCAAAGTAACTCAATGGTGGCTTCTCCTGTGGTGGTTAGTATGATGCCAGAATTTGTGCTGTGGGGCCTCTCTCCTCTTCCTGGGTGCAGGGGTCAAAGTAACTCAATGGTGGCTTCTCCTGTGGTGGCTGATATGATGCCAGAATATGTGCTGTGGTGCCTCTCTCCTCTTCCTGGGTGCGGGGGTCAAAGTAACTCAATGGTGGCTTCTCCTGTGGTGGCTGATATGATGCCAGAATATGTGCTGTGGGGCCTCTCTCCTCTTCCTGGGTGCAGGGGTCAAAGTAACTCAATGGTGGCTTCTCCTGTGGTGGTTAGTATGATGCCAGAATTTGTGCTGTGGGGCCTCTCTCCTCTTCCTGGGTGCAGGGGTCAAAGTAACTCAATGGTGGCTTCTCCTGTGGTGGCTGATATGATGCCAGAATATGTGCTGTGGTGCCTCTCTCCTCTTCCTGGGTGCGGGGGTCAAAGTAACTCAATGGTGGCTTCTCCTGTGGTGGCTGATATGATGCCAGAATATGTGCTGTGGTGCCTCTCTCCTCTGTCTGGGTCCAAAGGCCTAAATCACTGAAAGAGGCCTTCTCCTGTGGTGTGTGATATGATGCCTGAATATGTGCTGTGGTGCCTCTCTCCTCTTCCTGGGTGCGGGGGTCAAAGTAACTCAATGGTGGCTTCTCCTGTGGTGGCTGATATGATGCCAGAATATGTGCTGTGGTGCCTCTCTCCTCTGTCTGGGTCCAAAGGCCTAAATCACTGAAAGAGGCCTTCTCCTGTGGTGTGTGATATGATGCCTGAATATGTGCTGTGGTGCCTCTCTCCTCTTCCTGGGTGCGGGGGTCAAAGTAACTCAATGGTGGCTTCTCCTGTGGTGGCTGATATGATGCCAGAATATGTGCTGTGGTGCCTCTCTCCTCTTCCTGGGTGCGGGGGTCAAAGTAACTCAATGGTGGCTTCTCCTGTGGTGGCTGATATGATGCCAGAATATGTGCTGTGGGGCCTCTCTCCTCTTCCTGGGTGCAGGGGTCAAAGTAACTCAATGGTGGCTTCTCCTGTGGTGGCTGATATGATGCCAGAATATGTGCTGTGGTGCCTCTCTCCTCTGTCTGGGTCCAAAGGCCTAAATCACTGAAAGAGGCCTTCTCCTGTGGTGTGTGATATGATGCCTGAATATGTGCTGTGGTGCCTCTCTCCTCTTCCTGGGTGCGGGGGTCAAAGTAACTCAATGGTGGCTTCTCCTGTGGTGGCTGATATGATGCCAGAATATGTGCTGTGGTGCCTCTCTCCTCTTCCTGGGTGCGGGGGTCAAAGTAACTCAATGGTGGCTTCTCCTGTGGTGGCTGATATGATGCCAGAATATGTGCTGTGGGGCCTCTCTCCTCTTCCTGGGTGCAGGGGTCAAAGTAACTCAATGGTGGCTTCTCCTGTGGTGGTTAGTATGATGCCAGAATTTGTGCTGTGGGGCCTCTCTCCTCTTCCTGGGTGCAGGGGTCAAAGTAACTCAATGGTGGCTTCTCCTGTGGTGGCTGATATGATGCCAGAATATGTGCTGTGGTGCCTCTCTCCTCTTCCTGGGTGCGGGGGTCAAAGTAACTCAATGGTGGCTTCTCCTGTGGTGGCTGATATGATGCCAGAATATGTGCTGTGGGGCCTCTCTCCTCTTCCTGGGTGCAGGGGTCAAAGTAACTCAATGGTGGCTTCTCCTGTGGTGGTTAGTATGATGCCAGAATATGTGCTGTGGGGCCTCTCTCCTCTTCCTGGGTGCAGGGGTCAAAGTAACTCAATGGTGGCTTCTCCTGTGGTGGCTGATATGATGCCAGAATATGTGCTGTGGTGCCTCTCTCCTCTTCCTGGGTGCGGGGGTCAAAGTAACTCAATGGTGGCTTCTCCTGTGGTGGCTGATATGATGCCAGAATATGTGCTGTGGGGCCTCTCTCCTCTTCCTGGGTGCAGGGGTCAAAGTAACTCAATGGTGGCTTCTCCTGTGCTGATTGATATAAAGCTGATGGTTGTGCCATCTGACATGGTTGCCAGGGTCTGATTCAATGGGGGCCTACTCCTGTGGTGGGTGATCTAAATGCCTGATTCTCTGCTGTGAAACCTCTCTCCTCCGTCTGGGTGTAGGGGTCAAAGTCTTTCAAAGTCGCCTTCTCCTGTGCTGATTGATATGAAGCTGATGGTTGTGCCATCTGACATGGTTGCCGGGGTCCCATTAAATTGTGGCCTACTCCTGTGGTGGTTGATATGATGCCTGATTCTCTGATGTGGAACCTCTCTCCTCTGTTTGGGTGAAGGGGTCAAAGTAACTAAATGGTGGCTTCTCCTGTGGTGGCTGATATGATGCCAGAATATGTGCTGTGGGGCCTCTCTCCTCTTCCTGGGTGCAGGGGTCAAAGTAACTCAATGGTGGCTTCTCCTGTGGTGGCTGATATGATGCCAGAATATGTGCTGTGGTGCCTCTCTCCTCTTCCTGGGTGCGGGGGTCAAAGTAACTCAATGGTGGCTTCTCCTGTGGTGGCTGATATGATGCCAGAATATGTGCTGTGGTGCCTCTCTCCTCTTCCTGGGTGCGGGGGTCAAAGTAACTCAATGGTGGCTTCTCCTGTGGTGGCTGATATGATGCCAGAATATGTGCTGTGGTGCCTCTCTCCTCTTCCTGGGTGCAGGGGTCAAAGTAACTAAATGGTGGCTTCTCCTGTGGTGGTTGATATGATGCCTGATTCTCAGCTGTGAAACCTCTCTCCTCCATCTGGGTGTAGGGGTCAAAGTCTTTCAAAGTCGCCTTCTCCTGTGCTGATTGATATAAAGCTGATGGTTGTGCCATCTGACATGGTTGCCAGGGTCTGATTCAATGGGGGCCTACTCCTGTGGTGGGTGATCTAAATGCCTGATTCTCTGCTGTGAAACCTCTCTCCTCCGTCTGGGTGTAGGGGTCAAAGTCTTTCAAAGTCGCCTTCTCCTGTGCTGATTGATATGAAGCTGATGGTTGTGCCATCTGACATGGTTGCCGGGGTCCCATTAAATTGGGGCCTACTCCTGTGGTGGGTGATCTAAATGCCTGATTCTCTGCTTTGAAACCTCTCTCCTCCGTCCGGGTGTAGGGGTCAAAGTCTGTCAAAGTCGCCTTCTCCTGTGCTGATTGATATAAAGCTTATGCTTGTGCCATCTGACATGGTTGCCGGGGTCTGATTCAATGGTGGCCTACTCCTGTGGTGGGTGATCTAAATGCCTGATTCTCTGCTGTGTAACCTCTCTCCTCCGTCTGGGTGTAGGGGTCAAAGTAACTAAATGGTGGCCTACTCCTGTGGTGGGTGATATGATGCCTGGTTCTCTGCTGTGGGACCTCTCTCCTTTGTCTTGGTGCTGTGGTCAAAATAATAGTAAGTGACCTTCTCCATTGGTGGGTGACTTGAAGTCTGATTCTGTGCTATGGGACCTCACTCCAATTAATATTGTTTAATTTTTATTTATTTTATGTTAACTCATCATTTCCCTATCTACATTTGTTTGCAGGGGATTTAACTACATTTTGCTGCCTTTTGCAGCCCTCTAGCCCTTTCCGGGTGTGTTTTACAGCCTTTTTAGTGCCCAAAAGTTCGGGTCCCCATTGACTTCTATGGGGTTCGGGTTCGGGTTCGGGATGAAGTTCGGGTCGAGTTCGGATCCCGAACCCGAACATTTTTCGAAAGTTCGGCCGAACTCGTCGAACCCGAACATCCAGGTGTTCGCTCAACTCTACTTATAATGTATTGTGTTTGTTCTTATTGTAAACACTTCCACACACAAACTAGGCTTCCAACATAGTGTGTTGGTATACCGACAACAGGGGGATATGTTAAGGGAAATATGGCTTTTAGCCGGAACCTCATCCTGATGACCACACAAATATGCCTAATAATTGGACCCAGTGGTATTCACCCATTCAGTATGGCCAGTAGCAGTGTGTCCCTTGTTAGCATATCTAAGGCAGGAAGGGCACATTGTGAAGATATTTGGGTGGTCACAGGGTGGAGTCTATGGTGGGGGTCTGGGACACAGCAACAAGAGCTCTTCTCTTCCTGGACACCGATGGATGTAGGAGAAAGCTAAGTTATATGTGTGCGTCTAAGGGTATGTATATAAGTATAATATCCCAGTAGACTTTATATGTGTACATATAGATATTTGTAGTCGGCGATTGTATTACCAATAGATTATATATGCTGTTTATGCAGCATATACTAATGGTCAGGTACTGGATGTGAGTTGGTTAGAAGAGTAGATCCAGTAGACTGTATATTGGTGGACTCTGGATATACTGTATATACATACACATTATTAGCCACATTTGCTTAGCATCCAGGGTGGACAGGAACGGAGGCGGCTGTGTGTGGTGGTGTCCTCTATGTATTGTGTTATCTGTATCTCTATGTATAATGTCCATTGCTTTGTCATCTCTATGTTATCAGTAAACTATTTTTATATATAAGTATCTGCAAGGGTTGTGTGTTGCTCCTGGGGTATATGAAGGACTGGAAGAGGTGTAATTATACACAGAATAATCGGGTTGTATGGGAAACAAGGGCAACATGCTAGGAATAGAATAGAAGGGATGGAAAACGGAGATATACATAAATCTCCAATTTCCAAGAAGCAAAATCCCCTTATCAGAAACAGAGTTAGAATCTGCAAAAGCATTGATCGAGGACTTAAAAAGTGAGCTCGATCCCAGCTATACTGCCTATCATCAATTAAAAAGGGAGGCAGATGAGCTGAACCTCCGTTATTGCAGACTTTTATAGTCGATGTTGAAAGTGATCTATCTGATAATGAGAGATTTTTGGATCCTCCAGCTCTCACATCCCAAAATTTAGATATGTCATTATCACGTGCTCTTAAAGCGGAATCCATCCGAGATCCTAAGCCACCCAAGGGTGATGGCATGATGACACAGGAGGCATTAACCTAATTAAGTCAGGCATTTCAAGCTTTAACTGCCTTACTAGGCGCTAGCGACACTAAAGTGTCCCCCCACACCTTCCGCTAGAGAGTAATGTTCGGGTTAAGTCACCTGTGCCAAGCGGGTACGATGGAAGTGATCGGAGTATGAGTGATTATGACAGTGATGTAGAAATGCGTGTGGCTTATTCCCCACCGCGCAGGCATGAGTTTGCCCACAAAGGGGATGAGAGTTCTAGGCGACCGTCATATGCTGAAGTGGTCTCTAGAAATAAAAATGCTCAGTGTTCAGAAAGGGATCAGAGTTCCTCGAGTATCATTCAATTTCTAAATGCCACTGTACCTAAATTCTCTAAGAGAGGTTCTCCTGAAATTGCTGATCACTTAGAACTGTACCAGTCCACCATGGATTCTTTAAAATTGTTTTCTGATGCGGACAGGAACAGATTTGAAAATAAGTATTGCAATTACTTTATTTCCTTCAGAGACAGGGGGATCTGGGATTGGCAGGATGTTTTTTACGAGTTGAAATTAGAATTCGGCCTTTACCGGACTATTATTACTGCAAAACGTTATATTTATAAACTGACATGTAGACCCAATCAAAATCCCCGGGAATTTCTCTCTAGCCTTAAAAATGCCTATGGGTTAGAGTATAGGTCCCCAAATTGGGAATCTGGGGAATTCAAACAATTGTTTTATGATGCAATGCCTATGGAAATTAAATTTAGCCTAACTAGAGATCTCGATCTTAAAGCTCCATTGGACAGATTGGTGATGACTGCCACTTCACTGTATAACATCAGTGAGTGCCATGCTATGGGTGAGAAAAGATACAAAAGGTCCCAGAAGCTAAAATAAACCCCAACCTGAGATTTGAAACGCAGCCATGCAGGTACCCTACATCTACAGGACCTCTCCAACAAACCCAGCGACAACAGGTTGGACCCAAGCAAACAAAACCTCATAGCCCCAACGGGTCAGCGGGGGTTAATAATGGTGATAAAGGTCTAACTACCATCCCCAATATTACGATAGGAGTCCCCCGGGATACAGGCGCTGGAATAATAGGCCCAGACAACAGAAGGAAGGTAGGCCTAAACTCTCTACTTCACCTAGAAGTCGGTCTCCCACCTCTAGTAAGGGTACACCACAAAACCAAACAGTGCACAAATCAAATGATCGTGATCAGTTGGCAGATCAAGTGGCTAAATTCAGCGAAATAGTTAATAAGATGTCCAAGGTGTCCATCAAAAAACAACCTGAGACTTTTTTAGGGGCAGCTGCAGGTCCCAGCTTAGCCCTATAAAGCAGGCAGGGCGGGGTCAGAGCCCAGGAAAAAGCAAGGTTACCGAGCTGGTTGTCGAATAATCTAATGTGATTCCTAACCCTATATTGCCTTGCAGTGTTCTTGACCCTAAAATTGAGGTCAAAGAGGAGGTGTTTAACATGTTGTCTATCTTGCAGTCTAACCATGTAGATTTGTGCACTAATGCGTCTTTTCTAGTGAGTGTTCCCATCATCTCTGCATCAATCTGTGAGATGCCGTCTATAAATTGTGATTTAATCCAGTTTTCCCCGAAGGTGGGTGCTGCTGCCGCGTGCAGTAAGAATGTCTGTGTTTCTCCAAAAGTCGCACCGCTGCAAAAGGATCAAATCATCAAAAAGCGTCAGATGAGTGAACATCCTAATTTCTTATGTGGTTTGTTTGAGGTTGAAGGCTGATATTTTGTTGATTCTTATCTCCAAGATGAACTTATAGGGACAATTAGGGGTTTACTAGACACGGGATCACAAGCCACTATATTGTCAAATAGTTATTTCCAACAGGTTATGGATGTGACAGCAAAGAGGCCGAGACTGAAATAGTTTGATGGCTCTTTGATAAGAGTAGGCGGAGACGCTTTGCAGGTAAGAGGTACAGCATGGTTAAAATTTAAAATATGCAAGAAAGTAATTAGACATCCCACACTCATTGTGGACCTTCCCTATGATCAGCTGATCATAGGAATCGACCTCCTGAAAAGATTGAGTTCCATAATAGGCTTCATCAATGAAGCAATCTGGACTCAGGTAAACGCACCTATTGCCTATGAGTACTCTTGCAATGCACAACCCCAACATAGTTGTCATTTGATTGAAAAAAAGGCTTAACGCTGTTGAAGTTTGTTTTAGGAACGACGATGTCACGATCCTGAAAAATAGTAAGCTTGGGGAAGATGTTAATGGTACCGCTCGTACCATAACCATCCAGAAGGACAGAATTGAAAAGGTAAACTTGGATGGGGATGTATTAACTATTTATCTTAAATTGAGAAATTACTAAGTTACGGACCTGACCAAGCATACTCAATCCATGGTACAGATTGAGAAGGTCAGTGATAACTTATTGATTACCGTACAGGTGCACAATATAGCCCGGGTGAAATATGCCAAGTTGGATATAAAATCCAAAGCCAGTTATATAAGCCTAGGTCTCTTAAAACAGGTCGCCAACACTAAAGTAATAAAAGGTTCCTCTCCACAGGACCAATAGATTCATGATCTGGATGGAGATTCTCAGAGTCATAATGTTATTGCAAGATGTCTATTGTCTATTTCCATAAGAGATAAGACTACTGAACATTTATTCATAGTGTTGAATGAACCACGGTACCAGATGTACATAGATAATGACCTTCTACACCGATTTGACATGCAGATTGATCTGGTCAACAATACTCTTTGTTCCAGATTACCTGTAGACCCAGAGGGGTTCCAGGATGAAGAGCAAGCCTTGAGATGGGGACAACAGATGCCCTATGCCTTAAGTATTATGGTTGCTGATGAGGTTAAAATCCCTGAAGGGTGTAAGCCATTTCTTCTTCCCATTCAAGTAAATAAGGGGAAAAAACTGAAGAATGCAGATGCTTTGATCTGTTTGTCTAACGGATACATCAACTCGGCCTGAAGGTAAAGCCCACTCCTATGGTAAACATCCATCAGAATCCATTGCATATGGTAATTCATAATATGGCTCCCCATAGCATAGCCTTACAAAAAGATACCATAATTGGTCTAGGTATGGATTCGGAGTATTACACTTTTGGATTCCAGAATGATGTCATTGGACTTATTCCTGATGAATACTTGACAGAAGAGCAAGTAGTGGAACAACATTTTTCCTCAACACCTGAGGGGTTATTCAGTTTATCCTTTCAGTGCCACATTGAAGAATCATCTTTGGTTTTCAACCATGAGATCGATGAGAAGGAGTACGAGTCATGTCAACAGGGAAAAGAGAAGGTACACGATACTCAAAGCGATTTAACCAGTGAGCTTGAAGAAGCTTATGAGTTAAGTCAACCTGAAATATTTCAAGAATTTCAGAAATGGGTGGAAGAACAAATCTCTATAGCTGACGCATGCTCCAATGAGTCGGAACGTCAACAGCTAAAGGGGCTCTTAGCAGAATTCCAGGACATGTTTGTTAAGGATTCTTATGACTGTGGGGAAACTGACCTGCACGTTGCGAGAATCCAGACGGATCCCAATGCACCCCCTGTATATGTCAAACAGTACCAACATCCGCTCGTAGCTTATGAGTCGCTATTGGAAATCATCAAGAACTTGGAGAGGCGGGGAATCACAGCTCGTTCAATCATCCTATACTTGGGATTCTCAAACCCAATGGTCAATTTCGCCATTGTTCGTACCTAAGGCAGTTAAATAAACGGGTAAACCTGTCCGGATGGCCCATGCCGTATATTGACCAGTGTTTGGCGCAAATACAGGGGTCCAAAATTTTTACTGCTCTTGACTGTGCGCAAGGATATTGGACGATTAAAGTGGACGAGAAGGATCAATACAAATTGGTCTTCACATTTGGGAAGCAGCAATACGCCTGAACCAGATTGCCTTTCGGGTACATTAATGCAGGCCGTGAGTTTGCTGTGTTCATGCATAAGGTGATGCCTGATGCCACTGAACAAGGTACCTTATCCAATGTGGATGATGTCCTGATCAAAAGCACGACTTTTGAGGAACACATTGCGGAACTGAGGCATGTACTATCCCAACTGAGGAAAGCTGGTGTGAAACTTTCTTTGCAGAAGGCTCAATGGTGTCGTACCAAAGTCAGTTTCCTAGGTCACAAAATCACTGCTGATGGAATCAACCCGCAGGAAAAGAAGAAAAAGAAGCAGTGACCAATACAAAGTCACCTACAAATCTCTAGGAGTTGAGATCCTTCCTGGGTATGATCAACTATTCACGTAAATTCATAGACAACTATGCCGAGATTACGAAACCTCTTTTGCAGTTGCTGAAGAAAGGAGTAAAATGGGAATGGAGTGAACGCCACGAGCAAGCTGTGAATGAGCTCAAAGCCAGACTCACCCAAGGCCCATGCCTTGCTTACCCAGAAGGAGGGAAATCTTTCTTCATTATAATGGACGTCAATGGGAGAACCCGAGCATTAAGCCAGGCACCCCCTGCTCTGAAGAGGGGAGGGTGCCTGGTTCATAGGAAAAGGTCAGAAATTGATGGAAACAACACCAAAATGGTTCGGGAACAGCATGGGGAGGATATCTGGATGCATCTTGGACTTCCAGGTCGCTGCTGGGAACCATGTTGTTCGAGTAGTACCCCACTTTTACAGACTGACAATAATACGCACAAAACCAAAGCTAAAATCGATTTTAGAGGAAAAAATTTTAGGAAACATTCATTCCTTTATATTTACTTGTATATAAAGTGCAAGCGCTGCCAAAAATTACAAGGAAGAGGCACTCCGAAACAGCCTGTATATCACATAAAGGAGGGCCTCATTCACATTGTGGTACAATTGTTCATGTAGTAGTACTCCTACATTCATAAAGCCTATGCACTAAGTGAAAGGGCTGCCGAAAAGTACAAGGAACCCTTTATTACACATAAAGGAGGGCCTCATACACACCCTTGAAAAATCCTGATTGATGGCCTGCTGGTGACCCTCAAAAACATTTGGAGCAAGGGCCTGCTGATCAGACCATCTAAAAAATTAGGGGCGAGGGTCTGCTGCCGCATTGGTGACTCTAGATAACCTCTGGGCGATTGCACATCCCCGTGACGACGACGATCCATTTGGATGTCTGCCCTATCAATTTTCGATGTTCTTTTCTGCGCCTACCATGGTGATCACTGGTAACGGGAAATCAGGGTTCAATGCTGGAGAATGAGCCTGAGAAAGGGCTACCACATCCAAGGGAGGTCAATGGCTGAAATTTGTGAAATTTGTGGCCGTAATTGTGAACCACCCAGAGAGGGTGGGTCAAGTTATTAAAGCACAAGCATCCAAGGAAGGTAGCAACTTTGGAGCAATTTTTCAACAAGGACCTTCTGGTATAGCACCGTTTTGCTTCTCCTCTCCACCAGAGGATTGAGAGATGAGAAGATCTCTTTGTAGCGGGGGTCGAGAAGGTTGAACAACCAGTAAATGTTGTCTAAAATGCGTATAACGCGTGGGTCATGGGAAAGGCAGCCATGAACCAACAGGCAAGACTTCGCTGTCGTCATCAGAAGGTGAGCTGACCCTGTAAAAGATTCAACTCCTATCAAGCTAAAAAAAGCTACCATGCAGAAAGTTATTTTATAAACTTGAAAAATTTTATTAGGTAATCCACATATACAGTACAGACCAAAAGTTTGGACACACCTTCTTATTCAAAGAGTTTTCTTTATTTTCATGACTATGAAGGCATCAAAACTATGAATTAACACATGTGGAATTATATACATAACAAACAAGTGTGAAACAACTGAAAATATGTCATATTCTAGGTTCTTCAAAGTAGCCACCTTTTGCTTTGATTACTGCTTTGCACACTCTTGGCATTCTCTTGATGAGCTTCAAGAGGTAGTCCCCTGAAATGGTCTTCCAACAGTCTTGAAGGAGTTCCCAGAGATGCTTAGCACTTGTTGGCCCTTTTGCCTTCACTCTGCGGTCCAGCTCACCCCAAACCATCTCGATTGGGTTCAGGTCCGGTGACTGTGGAGGCCAGGTCATCTGGCGCAGCACCCCATCACTCTCCTTCATGGTCAAATAGCCCTTACTTTCAAAGTTTTCCCAATTTTTCGGCTGACTGACTGACCTTCATTTCTTAAAGTAATGATGGCCACTCGTTTTTCTTTACTTAGCTGCTTTTTTCTTGCCATAATACTAATTCTAACAGTCTATTCAGTAGGACTATCAGCTGTGTATCCACCTGACTTCTCCTCAACGCAACTGATGGTCCCAACCCCATTTATAAGGCAAGAAATCCCACTTATTAAACCTGACAGGGCACACCTGTGAAGTGAAAACCAATTCAGGGGACTACCTCTTGAAGCTCATCAAGAGAATGCCAAGAGTGTGCAAAGCAGTAATCAAAGCAAAAGGTGACATATTTTCAGTTGTTTCACACTTGTTTGTTATGTATATAATTCCACATGTGTTAATTCATAGTTTTGATGCCTTCATAGTCATGAAAATAAAGAAAGCTCTTTGAATGAGAAGGTGTGTCCAAACTTTTGGTCTGTACTGTATATTACATACTTATCATAAAATACATATAGCAGCAGACATAGAAAAAACTGAAGTATGACAGATATACTCAGCTCCAGACTAAAGGGCCTAGTACAATTATAAATAGCAATATAAACATATATAATGTAGATTCGGTATATAACCATACATTAATATCCTATAATTCACCGCTTATGGTAAAGCCTGGTGACAGACATCTACAACATCTAATACATTGTTACTGGCAATAATCATCAAGGTTACTGACCCAAATCTGGAGCGTGCCGCCCGACGATCGTTTCGCTGTGCGCTTCCTCACAGGGCATAAAGATCTGGCCATACACTCCCTCCTATATACCCCTCCCAGTCTCCAGATAAATCAATCGGTAAGTGTCATACTAACATCCTATCAGTAATCGAGTAGCTTGTTCCCGCTTCCCAATGTATTCAAAACTCGCGATGGCTCGATGACGCGGCAGGCTCTGTCATGCATCACGTGATCCATCACATGATGTAAAGCAGGGGTCCCCAACCGCCGGGCCGCGGCCCAGGAGCGGGCCGTGGAGGATTGCTAGCCGGGCCGCGGCGATCAGGGCGGTCTTTAACTCTGTACTAATGAAGCGCTTCCATTATGGAAGCGCTTCATTAGTACAGAAGGACCAGGGAGCGGTGAAGGATCTGTACTCACCGCTTCCTGGTCCTCGGCTCGGCTATCGGCTGTGCAGGGCTGCGCACAGCGTGAGGTCTCTCTGTGACCTCACGCTGTGCGCCGCTATACACAGCCAGCCGACAGCAGAATGAAGAGGATCGCGATGGTGACCAGGCGCAGGAGAGGTAAGTGTTTTTTTATTTTATTTTATTTGATTTGCACTGATGGCTGACATGGGGGGCTTATGGGCTGGCTGACATGGGGGGCTTATGGGCTGGCTGACATGGGGGGCTTATGGCTGGCTGACATGGGGGGCTTATGGGCTGGCTGACATGGGGGGCTTATGGGCTGGCTGACATGGGGGGCTTATGGGCTGGCTGACATGGGGGGGCTTATGGGCTGGCTGACATGAGGAGCTAATGGGGGGGCTTATGGCTGACATGTGGGGCTAATGGGGGGCTTATGGCTGACATGAAGGGCTAATGGGGGCTTATGGCTGACATGAAGGGCTAATGGGGGGCTTATGGCTGACATGAAGGGCTAATGGGGGCTTATGGCTGACATGAGGGGCTAATGGGGGGCTTATGGCTGACATGAAGGGCTAATGGGGGCTTATGGCTGACATGAGGGGCTAATGGGGGGGCTTATGGCTGACATGAAGGGCTAATGGGGGGCTTATGGCTGACATGAAGGGCTAATGGGGGCTTATGGCTGACATGAGGGGCTAATGGGGGCTTATGGCTGACATGAGGGGCTAATGGCTGACATGAGGGGCTAATGGGGGCTTATGGCTGACATGAGGAGCTAATGGGGGCTTATGGCTGACATGAGGGGCTAATGGGGGCTTATGGCTGACATGAGGGGCTAATGGCTGACATGAGGGGCTAATGGGGGCTTATGACTGACATGAGGAGCTAATAGGGGCTTATGGCTGACATGAGGGGCTAATGGCTGACATGAGGGGCTAATGGGGGCTTATGGCTGACATGAGGAGCTAATGGGGGCTTATGGCTGACATGAGGGGCTAATGGCTGACATGAAGGGCTAATGGGTGGCTTATGGCTGACATGAAGGGCTAATGGGGGGCTTATTGCTGACATGAAGGGCTAATGGGGGGCTTATGGCTGACATGAGGGGCTAATGGGGGGGCTTATGGCTGACATGGGGGGCTTATGGCTGACATGAGGGGCTAATGGGGGCTTATGGCTGACATGAGGGGCTAATGGGGGCTTATGGCTGACATGGGGGGGGTTATGGCTGACATTGGGGGGGTGTATGGCTGACATTGGGGGCTGATAGATGGCTAAAGGTTTGGTGGTTGATATGAGCCATTGGGGGTCTAATCTGAGGTCTGATTAACATTGGGGGTCTGATTGCTGGTCTGACCTGAGGTGTAATGAAAAATTTTTTTTTCTTATTGTTCTCCTCTAAAACCTAGGTGCATCTTATAGGGCGAAAAATACGGTACAGTGCAGCAGAGACCAGTGCAGCAGAGACCAGTGCAGCAGAGACCAGTGCAGCAGAGACCATAGTCAGTTTATATAGTCATTATATAGTGTTATATATTTTAATATGCACATTTGTGTTTTGTTATGCGCGTGAATCAGTCGGTCCCGCCCACCCCCTAAGCCCCGCCCCAGAACTCCGCCCCCCCAACCGGTCCCTGGGAAAATTGTCTTGCATGAAACCGGTCCTTGGTGCAAAAAAGGTTGGGGACCACTGATGTAAAGGATATACATCACCTGGTGCATCACATGATCGGGATCACCATTGCCAGCACGAAACCAGCGAACGGACCGCATCGTGCATCATGTGATCTGTCACATGGGGTAAACAACATCACCCGATGTGTCACATGAGCGGATCCGTCACTGCCAGCAAGGTGAAAAAGGGGGAATCTTGATACATATATTTCAAAACACTTATTAGTCTCTTCTTTCCACTCCAATATTACAATATACTCTAAGTGTATATTCCCAGGA